>NC_052049.1:72148120-72331095 GCF_903992535.2 Arvicola amphibius | reverse complement strand
AGTGGAGGGAGAGAGGAGGGATGAGAGGAGTGAGTGGAGGGAGAGGAGGGAGAGGAGGGAGAGGATGGTGCAGAATGGGGTGAGGGGGGAGAGGAGGGAGAGGAAGGAAAAGAGGGGGGAAGAGGAGTGAGAGGAGGAGAGGAGTGAGAGGACGGAGAGGAGGGAGAAGAGGGAGAGGAGGGATAGAAGGGAGAGGAGGGAGAGGAGGGGGAGCAGGGAGAGGAGGGAACGAAGGAGGAGATGTGGGAGAGGAGGGAGAGGAGGGAGAGGAGCTAGAGGAGGGAGAGGAGGGAGAGGAGGAGGGAGAGGAGGGAGAGGAGGGAGAGGAGGGAGAGGAGGCAGAGGAGGGAAAGGAGGGAGAGAATGGAGCCCATGTGGATAACTGAATTCACAGAAAGCCTGAGAAAGCTTGGGAAAGTATAGAGTAAAGCATGTTTTCTTGGTAGCAGCAATTTCTCGGGCCTGCTCTGCTTGCTAGAGGCAAGCAAACACTCTCATCTAAGAGAGGCTTCCTGACTCAGCTTTAGCTGCTTAACCCTGCAGCTCTTTTAAGAGGTCCTGCCACAAAACACTTAAACGATGTTGATGAAAAGCTGAACGCATGCTTTTCAATTTTTAGCCGCAGCAGATAAAAGTTGTGCTGTTTTAGAATGCTGGCTTTCTGGGCCATCCTGCCAGGATAAACTCTGACTCTTTCAAGCAGGCAGTCCTGACTATGGAGCTTTTGAGTGTTGTTTAACACTGCTGCAGCTTGCTTGCGGGCAGGGACCTTGAAACACCATGGAGTTGTGGTGATAAACATGGCTACAGCTGGTACCTCTGACATGAGACTGAAAAGCTAAGAAATGGGCTGGATCCAGCCATCAAAGCCATGGCTTTCATCCTCTCCTTAAAGACTCATGTAGACAGAAAAAGAGAGATATACAGTAAAGAGAGATTCAAAGATGAAGAAAACCTCTAAATGGTTTACAGTGAGTTAAAAATATATGCACGCTAAAGGTTAAAGTTCTTAAAAGTAAAAAGAGAAGCCAGGTGGTGGTGGCACATGCCTTTAATCCCAGCACTTGGGAGGCAGATGCAGGCGGATCTCTGTGAGTTCGAGGCCAGCCTGGTCTACAAGAGCTAGGTCCAGGACAAGCTCTAAAAAAGCTGCAGAGAAACCCTGTCTTGAAAAACCAAAAAAAAAAAAAGTAAAAAGAAAGAGAGTATTTGTGTGTGGTGCTACACACCTTTAATGCCAACACGTGGGAGGCAGATTTAGATTGACCTCTGTGACTTCAAGGTGTGGTAGCACATGCCTTTAATCCTAATGCCTGGGAGGTAGAGACAGGCGGATCTCTGAGTTCAAGGACAGCCTGGTCTACCGAGTTATTCCAGGACAAAGAACCTGTCTCAAAAAGTAAAAGTAAAAGTAAAAGAAATACAGGTTAAGTAAAGCTGCATAAAGATGGAAAATACACAGACAATCTTGATGATGTATGCTATTATGCTCTCTTTGAATTGTTTGAATGCTGAGAAAGAAGCAACAGCTGCTAAAAGATATTTGTTTATAAATGCTGCTGAACTAATCAAACATAGATATCTTGAAAATATCTTGACTTCAGAATTTGGATCTAAGGATATGATAATTTGGAAAAGAGATTCTTCTTTTACTTTCACAGAGGATGAGACCCTGTGGATTGCTTCTATCCCAATATGGTATGATAGACCACGCCCTCCTGAAAGGTTGCTGTGAACACCTTCAGAAAATTACTTCACCCAACTGATGACTGAGATGAACCTGGCACACAGGTTACACCACGAAATATCTGATTAACAGCATCCCCATTCAGCAGGAAGCAGTTTGGAGAGAAATGACTGTGCCCATGTTCCCAAATATTGTTTATAAATGTTCTTTTACATTTAAAGGGGGAAATGATATAGATATGAATAATTTATATTGGTATAAATTTTACTCTATTGATATAAATTTAAGTTCAGTTTTGTTATATGTATATGTATTTCTGATCTTGATTAAGGTATTATGATTGTGTAGTTCATTTAAAAATGTAATTTATATAGGTTGTTAATGGATAGTTATCAATAATAGACAAACTTGTAGTTATGTTAGTTAAATTTTTCTAGATGTGCATAGATATATTTTAGATAGACATTTTCATATCTTTCAAAGCCTACAGAATATAATATTTTAAATATTTTAATAACTTAGGGCTTTTTATGACAATGAGACACATCTGCTCCTGGCAGCACCAATCCACTTCAAAAGGAAGATGGGCATCGAAGAGGCTCCTTATGGAGTTTGATAGCCATTTGGGCAAGAAACTGCTATTGCTTGGACTGTTGCATAAACTGGACACAGAAAACCCTCAGAGAGAGGACTGCTGAACTTGACTAAAGGTGAGATGATCTTTTGGGGTTCCTGACTCATGAAAGAGTCTGTGAGACATTCTGCAGGACACAGCAGATAGTGACTGAACTGCCTTCGAAATTTCCTGCTTCATGGAAATGTCTGCTAGAAAGTATGGGCCTGTAGGCCGAAGATGCATGCCCCAACATTACAGAGGAACTTTGGGTGACTGTCCAGGCAGTGAGATGTCTCTGTGATTTCTAGAGTTTTGTAAATTGCTTACTTCTCATTTACTTAGGTAATATTATATCCTCTGGAGTCTTTGATGGAGTAGAAGAATAAATAGATAGATATAGTTTTCCTTAGTTATTATAAAAGATAAAGTAGATATAAATATTGTAACTGCAATTCTTACTTGATAACTGTTTTGTTGTATGTAATTTTACTATGTTAAAGTTAAAGCCTTTCTTTTTTGTTTAAACAGAAAAGGGGGAGATGATGGAGGAGGGTCTTCTATCAATCTGTTGATTTCATTGGTTAATTAATAAAGAAAACTGCTTGGCCTGATAGGTTAGAACATAGGTGGATAGAGTAGACAAAACAGAATGCTGGGAAGAAGGGAAGTGAGTCAGATGTAATGAAGCTCCAACCGAAGATAGACGTAGGCTAGAATCTTCCTGGTAAGCCACCCCTCGTGGTGCTACACACATTACTAAATATGGGTTAATCAAAATATGAAAGCTAGCCAGTAAGAGGCTGAAGCTAATGGGCCAAGCAGTGTTTAAATGAATACAGTTTGTGTGTTGTTATTTCAGGGCATAAGTTAGCCAGGTGGCCGGGAGCCCGGGGGGGGGGGTGATGAAAAGCAGGCCTGCCTGCTGCTCGCCACCTCACTACGCAGGGAAATACTGTATTGGAACTTTCCTGGTCTTGCTTCCTGGGCATGACCTGCCTTGGAGAAGCCAGTTGTTGAATAAGGGGGCTCTGCCTACATGGACTGGCAACTCAGGGCATCACCAGATATGGCACGGCTAGCCATGGAAAAAGGGCATTCATCTTCTTCAGTTAGGCTCTCCAGGGTCTCTCCTGTACTGGGGAGACCAGCTGTTGAAGAGGGGGTATAGAGTACATGGCCTGGCACCACAGAACATGGATGGATTTTGTGAGACCAACCATGAAAGAGGAAGCACAACTTTCCCAGCATGGATGGCATTAGGGATGCTAGAATTAGAAGAGTGGACACAGCTTATGTGGACCATCAGACTCTGTGGAGGCTGTGCCTCCACTTTCATGACATAGGCCAGACATAGAAGAGGGGTTGCAGTTTCCCCTGTCCATTACCCTCAGGCCTTTCTTTTACTGCTGAAAGCAGCTGTGGAAGAGGTGAGCCCAGCATCCCCAACCTTTCTCCCCAGAGCCTAATTGGCCATTGGACACCAATTGAGTAAGAGTGGGACATGACTTCAATGGCCTGGCTCCCCAGAGCCTCTCTTCCCTGCATAGATCAACCGTGAAAGAGGGGGGCTTAGCTTTTCTGGCATGGCTCCTCAGGATATGGCCATCCCTAAGGAATTGAAGTGAGGGTTATAACTACCCCCACCTTTCTCTCATGGGTCTTTTTAGGTCTGCAGAGGCCTACCTTAGAAGAGGTGGGGCACAGCTTCCAGAGACTGACTCCCTGAGATCTGTCTATGTTCTGAGTAGGCGAGATATTGAACAGTTGTCACAGAGATCTGATCCTGGCTTTCTAGAGTATGGCTGGCAATGTGGTAGTGAGCCATGGAAGAGAGGGTGCAGTTTCCAATGCCTAACTCCCTCACTTAGCTCTGAGGAGTACAGCCAGGGCTTAGGGGAACTCAGTTAGCCAGATTTGGCTCCCCAGTATATTTCCAACCTTGGGTAGCCCAGCCAGAAATGGGGGGGGAGCACAGCTTCCCCAACCTCACTAGCCAGTTCATGACTGGCTGTAGGTAAGCCAGCCATGGAAAAGAGGAGTACAGTTTCCCAGTCTGGCTCCCTGATACATGGCTGGACCTGGGGTGGCATGCTGTAGAATAGGGGACATACAGGTTCTCTAGCCTGGCTCCCCAGAGCCTGTCTGGTCCTGTGTAGGACAGCCTTGGAACATGGGGACACAGCTTTTTTTGGCCTATCACCCTAGGGAATGGCTGGCATTGGGGAGACCAGCTGTGGAAAAGGGGGTGCTATTTCTCCAGTTCATGGTGGACAACCCAGGGCTGTAGGCCCATATTTCATAAAAGATATTTGCAGCCAGGTTCTCTGGCTATGCTTGGTTTCCAGGGCAGTGCTGTCCTGCCACACAAGATGTAGCCTCCTAACAAAGTCCTCAGAGTGTATTGCTCCCTCTCTTTTGTTATTGTGTAGACCGCCTGGGGAGAGGTGTGGATTACAAGCTGGTGATTGAGTTGCAGGTATGAAGGTACTCCCGTGTCCTCCCCCCCCCGAAAGAAAATATTAATGAGTTTCTACCTTGGTTTACCTGGGAGAATAAAAGGTGTTTGAATATGGGTGATCTTCAGGAATGAATGAAGCCTGAAACTCCCTTCCACTTTTGCTTTGTGAACTGTGTCTCATGATTTCCCGTGCCTCCATATGGGTCCAGTTAGGAAAAAGTAGTTTGTTATGTTGGGGCATCAGACCCCAACACAGGGCTGGAAAGGATCTGGGTAGCTAGACCAGGAAAGTTTTGCTACCCACTTACATGGTTTTGTAATCCATGGTCCTAGTGCTGGATAGACCAGGGCGAGCCAGGCCGGGAAAGCAGTGGCCCCCTATTCTATAACTAGTTTTACCAGGGCCTGACAGGTTCAAGAAGCTACATCCCACTCTTCCACACTGAGCATCTTCAAACCAGACAGGTTCTAGGTTGCAGGCTGAGAAAACTGTGCACCCACTTCCATTGATGGCCTGTGTTCCTTCTTCCATGGCTAACCTACCCAGGGCCTGAAGGCCTAGGAATCTACAGCCCCTCTTCCATGGCTGGCCTCCCCAAGTCCTGCCAGGCCAGTGAAGCTGTGTCCCCTTCTTACACAGCTGACTTTGCCAGGACTGGAAAGGCCCTGAGGCTCCATGCCAGGGAAGATATCCACCCTTTTCTATGGTTAGCCTCCCCAAGAAGTCCAGACACTGGGATACCAGGCCTGGAAAGCTGCACCCCCTCTTTAATGGCTGCTTTTATACCATCTTCCATATCTGGCCCGTCAAGGACCTGAAAGGCTAGGAAAGCTGCTCCTTCTCTGCCACAGTTGGCCTATGCAACCTCCTCCAGAGCTGGCCAGTGACCACATTTCCATAGCTGTCCTCCTCAGTACCTGAGTGTTGGACAGGCCATGGGTAGTAGGCCTGGAAACTGCATACCCTCTTCAATGACTGGTCTACCCAGTACCTGCCAGGCCACGGAATCTGTATCCACTCTTCCACAGCTGGACTGTGTGCACTTTCCCATAGCTGGTCTGTGCCCCACTTACATGACTGACCTCCCCTGGCCTCCACAGGACAGTTTGGACCCTGGAGTACCTGGTCAGGAAAGATGTGTCCCTTCTTCCATGACATACCTGTGCATCCATCTCCATGATTGGCCTCTCCAGGGACAGCTAGACCACAGAAGATTCACACCTTCTTACACAGCTTGCTTTCCTTGGTAGAAGAGGCAATGGAATCCAGGCTGGATAATATGTGCACTGTCTTCCATGGGTGATCTCCCTGGTCAGGCTAGGACCTGAGGTGCAAGGCCATGAAAGATGCAGTCTCCCATCTTCCAGGTCTGGCCACCCAGTGCATTCCAAGCTGGGGAAACTGTGCCTCCTGCTTTCCCTGATGGCCTCCCCGAGGTAGACAACCCTGGGAGCCAGACAGGGAAAGCTGCATACCTCACTTCTGCAGCTGGACTTCCCAAGGCTAGACAGTATCTGGGTTTCCAGGCTGGGAAGATGGTTCCCCCTTTCCACAGCTCGCCATCCAGGCCATGGCATGCCCTGGAGTGGCAGTCCTGGGAAGGTGCATTTCCTCTTTCCCTGTTGGCCTCTGCATCCTCTTCCATGGCTGGCCTCCCCAGGGAGTGAAGGCAAGGGAATCTGAGCTCCCCTCTTTCACAGCTTGCTTGTGACCACTCTTCCACAGATGAACTCCCCATGGCCTATCAGACTGGGTAATATGTACCTCCTCTTACACAGCTGAACTCCTGAATGCTGGACAAGCCCTGTGGAGCCAGGCTGGGGAAGTTGTAACACCTCTTACATGGCAGGCCTCTCCAGAGTCATCCAGGCCTTTGTATGCCAGGCTGGGGAAATTTCAACTCCTCTTGCATGGAGAGCCTTCCCAGGGACAGCAGGACCCTGGGGTGCCAAGCTTGTCAAGATAAGCCTATAATTCCATGGCTTGCTAGTGCCTTTTTGATGGCTGGACACCCAAGACCTAGCTAGACTGAGAAAACTGTATCCCCCCTTACATGGCTGGCCTCAGCAGACAGGTTATGCCCTGGGGATCCAAGATAGGGAAGATGCTTCCAATCCTTCCACTACTTACTTGTCTCCCCAGAGGCTGATGGCCAGATAGGCCCTGGAAAACAATACTTGGCAAGCTCTGCCCCTTCGTCCACATCTGGCCAACACAGGACCTGCCTGGCTGGAAAATCTGTAATCCCTCTTTTGTAGGCTGTCCTCCCCAGGGCCTGCAAAACTGGGGTAGAGGAACTCCCCACATCTGTAAATGTGCAAGGCCAGAGAAGTTATGCCCCTGTTTTCCACAATTGACTTTCCCAAGGCCTGACAAACCTGGAAAGCTGTGCACCCTCCTGCATGACTGACATCCACAGTACCAGAAAGGCCCAGGGGATCCAGGCTGGAGAGCTACTCCCATTCTTCCGTAGCAGGCCTGTGCCTTGCCATTCATGGTTAGCTTTCCCAGTGTCTGTCAGGCTGGGGTATCTGTAACTCCCTTTCTATGACTGGCCTCTTAGGGGAACCACTGAGTTGTAGCCCCCTCTTCCATGGCTGCCTTCCTCAGGTTTAGAACAGTGTCTCTCTTCCATGGATGGACTATGCAGGACATTTTATATTCTGGGGTGCCAGTCAGAAGAAGCTAGGCC
The DNA here is from genome assembly GCF_903992535.2 of Arvicola amphibius. NCBI lineage: Eukaryota > Metazoa > Chordata > Mammalia > Rodentia > Cricetidae > Arvicola > Arvicola amphibius. The sequence continues at coordinate 72,323,641 of NC_052049.1, read as the reverse complement.
CACTCTTCCTTGGGTGGCCTCTTCAGGGCTGGACAGGCTCTGGGGAGCCAGGTTGGGGAAGCTGTGTCCCCCCTCTTCCACAGCTGGTCCCCACTGGGTGCACAGGCCCTGTGGTGCCAGACCGGGATACTTTGCCCTATTTTCTATGGCTGGCCTAGGCCACATCTCCCATTGCTGGCCTGTGCCCCCTCTTCCATGACTGGCCTCCCCAGGGCATTTAAGGCCTTTGAAGTTGTACTCCATTATCTATGACTGACCTCTGAAAGAACAGAGAGCCCCTGAGAAGCCAGGTTAGGGAAACTGTGGCCCCCTCTATATAGGTAGCCTCCACATGGCCAGACAGAGCCTGGGATGTCAGGACAGGGATATGGCACCCCTTCTTCTGCAGTGTCTGATAGGCCTTGGGTTTCCATACCTGGAAACTATGCCCCCCCCATTTTCTATGGAGGCCTCTCTCAGACTGCACAGGGCCAGCATAAGCACCTTCTTTTACAGCTAACCTCTGCATGGTCTAACAGGCCCTGTGGAGGCAGGCTGGGTAGGCATCATCTCCTCTTCCATGGATGGACTCCACAAGGCCAGAAAGGCTCCTGGGAACCATCCCAGGGAAGATTTATCCCCCTCTCTCATGGGTGAACTTTACAGGTTCATATATGACCTGGGGCCAAGGCTTGGGAAATGGGGAAGTATTTCCATTCTCCGCATCTGGCATCTATAGTGACGGACCAGCCCTGGGTAGTCAGGCAAGGGAAACTGGCCTCCTCTTCCACAGCTGTCATGTTCCCCCGTTTCATGGTTGACCTTCTGTGGAATTGCCATTCTGGTAAAGTTGTACCTACTCCTCCATTGCTGACCTCCCCTGTGCCAGACAGGCCTAGGGAAGTAAGACTGGGGACCCTGCTGACTCTCTTCCACTGCTGGCCATAGAAGCACAGAACCTGTCCAGTGAAGCTGTGCTCCACTCTTCCAAGGCTGGCATCCACAGGGCTGGACAGGTCTACGGGAGCCAGACTGGTGAAGTTGCACTCCTTCTACAATTTCCAGCATGCACAGATCTGTGCACACCCTTGGGAGCCATGCCAGGGAAGTTGCATCCTGCTCTTCCACAGCTGTCTTCCACAAGGCCAGACAGGTCATAGGGAGTCATGTCGGGGAAGCTGCACATACTTCTTACATGGCTAGTCACTTCAGGTCCAGAGAGTTGCTGGGCTTCCAGGCCAGGGGAGCTGTGTACCCGCCCCTTTTCTATGTCTTTTCTTCTCAGGCCCAGACAGGCCCTTGGGTGACATGCAGGGGAATATGTACCTCCCGTCTTTCACAGCTGGCATCTCTAGGTCTAACCAGGACCTAGGGTGCCAGGGAGGGAAAGTTGTGCTTCCAACTCCTTGGCTGGCCTCCCCAGGGCTTGCCAGGCTGTGAGAGCTGCATCCTCTCTTCCACAGCTGCTGTCTGAAAGAACAGAAAGTCCCGTGGTAGCCAACTCGGGAAAGCTGCCACCCCTTATACCATGGCTGGCCTCTACAGATACAGGCAGTCCCTGGGAAGATAGGCATCTAAGCAGAGTCCCCCTCTTCCACTCCTGTACTTCCCAGGGTTGGACAGGTCCTGGGGAACCAAGACAGGGAAGTCAACCTGTAGGCCCATATTTCTTACAAGGTGTGACAGCCAAGTTCTCAGACCATGGTTGGTCTCCAAGGTAGCTAGTATCCTGCCAGACAACCTGTGGCTACCTAACAAAAGGCTCAGGATGGACTTCTCTTTTCTTCTCCTTTGTTATTATGTAGATAGTAAGAGGTGTGGATTCCAAGTTGGTCACCGAGTTGCAGGTATGACTGTATTCCTGTGTCCCCCAGAAAGAGAATATTAATGAGCTTCCACCTTGGTTTACCTTGAGGGGAATAAAGCATATTTGAATAATAAACACGGGTGATCTTCAGGAATGAATAAGGCCTGAGACTCCCCTCCGAAATTGCTGTGTGAATTTTGTCTCATTTTTTCCCATGAGGAAAAATGACCCAGAGGAGACCAGTCATGGATGCAAATGGTGAATCTTCCCTACAGTGGCTACCGCAGGCATGACCGGATCTGCTTCTCCAAGTATTGTTTTGTCCAGGTGAGGTCACTTGTCAAAGAGGAAGTTTCATTGCCAGGAAGATCCTGGGAATGTTGACTGCCAAAGAGGATGTGCAGGTTCCCTGGCTTGAAAAAACCTGGAGAGGCTCATCATTGGAAGTGTGGGCACAACTTCTCTTTCCTGGCTGTCCAAGGCTTGTCTGACCATGTGTAGGAAGCAATTGAAGAGCGTGGCACAGCTTAACAAGCCTGATTACCCAAAGCCTGTCCAACCCTGATGAGGCCAGCTGTGGAAGAGAAGGTAGACCTTCTCTGGACTAACAGGCCCTGGGTATGCCAGATATGGAGAAATGGACACAGGCTAGCCATGGATGGCAGTCACAGCAGCCACAGCCTGGTTCTGCAGCCAATAGCCATCACCTGGGTGGCCAGCCATGTAAGAGGGAGTGCATTGTTCCCTGCCTGGAAAACCAGGGCCTGTCATGTTCTTGGCAGGTCAGCTGTAAAAGAGGGGGTGCAGCCTTCCCAGCATGGCTCCCATGGAATTCTATGGGCCTGCAGTGGTAAGCCATGGAAGAGTGGTTGCATGTTCCATGACATTGTACAACCTGGGAAAGTTCTACCTGGAAAGGGGGTGCCTATTCCTTGGGCTTGCAGGCATTAGGAAGTCCAGTCATGGAAGAGTGGTACAGGGGCACCCATGGAAGAGGGAGCACAGATTCCATGGCCTGGAACACCTGATCATTGCTAACCAAGGGTAGGTCAGCCATAGAACAAGGGTGAAACATCCCAGTCCTGGTTCTCCAGGCAATGCTTGGTGCTATGGAGTCTGGCCATGGAGAAGTGGCACCCAACGTGGATAACTGAATCCGCAGAAAGCTTGAGAAAGCTTGGGAAAGAATAGAGTAAAGCATGTTTTCTTGGTCGCAGCAGTTTCTCGGGTTTGGCTAGCAAGCACTCTCATCTAAGAGAGGCTTCCTGACTCAGCTTTAGCTGCAAAACTGTGCAGCTCTTTTAAGAGGTCCTGCCACAAAAAACTTAAATGGTATTGATGAAAAGCTGAACGTGTGTTTTTCGGTTTTCAGCCATAGCCAGAAAAAAAAAGCTATGCTGTTTAAAAATGCCGGCTTTCTGGGCTGTCCTGCCAGTGAAAACTCTGACTCTTTGAGGCAGGAGGGCCAGCTACAGAGAGAGGACTTGAGTGTTGTCTGTGGACATACTTTTGCAGCTTGCTTGCTGGCAGGGACCATGAAACGCCATAGAGTTGTGGCCATAAACATGGCTACAGCCAGTACCTCTGCCATGAGGCTGGAAAGCTAAGGAATGGGCTGGATCTAGCTGTCAAAGCCACGGCTTCAGTCTTACCGATATTGTTTGGTAAATTAAAGACTCATGTGGTCACAAAAAGAGAGATATACAGTAAAAGAAAGATTCAAAGTCGAAGAAAACATCAAAATGGTTTACAATGTGTTGAAAATATATGCAGGCTAAAGGTGACAGTTCTTAAAATTAAAAAAAAAGGAAGTAGTTTGTTATGGTGGTACACACCTTTAATCCCAACACTTGGGAGACAGAGATTGACCTCTGTGACTTCAAGGTGTGGTAGCACACACCTTTAATCCGAATGCCTGGGAGGCAGAGACAGACAGATCTCTGTGAGTTCAAGGTGTTGTAACACACACCTTTAATCCCAGCACTTGGGAAGCAGAGACTGTGGATCTCTGAGAGTTCAAGGACAGCCTGGTCTAAAGAGTTATTCCAGGCCAAAGATATACAGAGAACCTGTCTCAAAAAGTAAAAGTAAAAAATAAATGAAATAGAGGTTAAAATAAAGCCGCATAAAGATGGAAAATACACAGAGAACCTTGATACTGTATGCTATTATGCTCTCTTTGAATTGTTTGAATGCTGAGGAAGGAACAACAGCTGCTAAAAGATACTTGTTTGTAAATGCTGCTGAACTAATCCAAGAAAGATATCTTGAAAATACCTTGACTTCAGAATTTGGATCTAAGGATATGATACTTTGGAAAAGAGATTCTTCTTTTGTTTTTACAGAAAATCAGACCATGTGGGTTGCTTTTATCCCAATATGGTATGATAGACCACGCCCTCCTGAAAAGTTGCTGTGAACACCTTCAGAAAATTACTTCGCTCAACTGATGACTGAGATGAACCTGGCATACAGGTTACACCATGAAAGATCTGATTAACAGTGTCCCCATTCAGCAGGAAGCAGTTTGGAGAGAAAAAAACTATTGCTTATGAATGTTCTTTTACATTTAAAGGGGGATATGATATAGATATGAATAATTTGCATTGGTATAGATTTTGCTTTATTGATAGAGATTTAAGGTCAATTTTGTTATATGTATATGTATTTCTGATACTGATTAAGGTATTGTGATTGTGTAGTTCATTTAAAATGTAATGTATAATTAGGAAATATAGGTTTTTGATGGATAGTCATCAATAATAGTTAAGCTTGTAGTCATGTTAGATTTTCTGTATATAGAGAGATATATTTCAGTTAGATAGGCATCCTGATATTTTTCAAAGACTACAGAATATTCCACTTAAATGTTTTAATAACTTAGGACTTTTCATGACAATGAGACATGTCTGCTCCTGGCAGTAACAATCTACTTCAAGAGAAAGAATGGCATCGAAGAGGATCCTTATGGAGTTTGATAGCCATTTGGACAAGAAACTACTCTTGCCTGGACTATTGCATAAACTGGACACAGAGAACCCTCAGAGAGAGGACTGCTAAACTTGCCTATAGATGAGATGATCTTTCGGGGTTCCTGATTCAAGAAAGAGTCTGTGAGACATTCTGAAGGACACAGCAGTTACTGACTGAACTGCCTTCGAAATTTCCTGCTTCATGGGAAAGTCTGCTGGATACTGTGGGCCTATAGGCCGAAGATAGATGCCCCAACAATACAAAAGAACTTTGGGTGACTGTCCAGGCAGTGAGATGTCTCTATCATTTCTAGAGTTTGGAAATTGCATATTTCTTATTTACTTAGGTAATATTGTGTCCTTCTGGAGTCTTTGATGGAGCTGAAGAAGAATAGATAGATTGTTATAGTTGTTTTCCTTTGTTATGATGAAAGATAAAGTAGATATAAATATTGTAACTGTAATTTTTGTATGATAACTGTTTTGTTATATGTAATTTTACTATGTTAAAGTTAAAGCCTTTCTTTTTTGTTTAAACAGAAAAAGGGGAAATGATGGAGGCTTCCCATTGGCTAATAAAGAAACTGCCTGGCCCATTTGATTGGCCAGCCCTTAGGTGGGCAGAGTAGACAGAACAGGAAGAAGGAAGTGAGGTAGATGGCTCAGTCAGATGCTACGCCTCTCCTAAGTTAGACAGACAGCCACGCCTCTCCTCAGGGAGACAAACGCAATGAAGCTCCAGCCCATGATGGACGTAAGCTAGAAACTTCCCGGTAAGGCACCACTTCGTGGTGTTGCACAGATTATTAGATATGGGTTAGTCAAGACGTGAGTAAGAGGTTGGAATTAATGGGCCAGGCAGTGTTTAAAGGAATACAATTTGTGTGTTGTTATTTTGGGTAAAGCTAGCCGGTGGCTGGGAGCCGGGCGGTGGGAAGCCGCCCGCAGCTCCTCACTACAGAGAAGGGGGAGCCAACTTTCAAGACTTGCATATACCAGCCATGGAAAACAGGGCACTTTTCCCAGCCTGGCTCAACAGGATATTGCAGGCCATGGGTAGGCCAGCTGTGGAAGAGGTCCTGGAGTGGCTACATGTGGAAGAGTGAACATAGATTTCCCTGGCTAGCTGGCACTCTGGAGAACAGTAGTGGAAGAAGGGGTACAGGCCAGGCATGGAAGATTCCACATGCTGGCTTCCCAGGGGTTTTCCAGTCCTGTGATGCCCAGCTGTAGATGAGGGGGGCACAAAATTACCTGACCTGTCAGGTCCTGGAGAGGCAACATATGGAAGAGTGGCTTACCTTAGCTTTCAGACTCTGTGTAGGTCAGTCATGGAAAAGGGGGCATGAAACAGCCATACAAGAGGAGGCAAGGCATCCGTGGACTGGTATCTCAGGGCCTGTCCTGTCCTGGAGAGGCCAGCCCTGGAAGAGGGTGAGCATATTTACCCACAAATGGCTTCTCAGGTCCTGTTAGGCCCTATAGAGGCTAACCTTTGTAGAGGTGGGAACAGATATCCCATCCTTACTTCCCAGTTTATTGCCAGCTTTGCGGTTCCCAGCCAGGGAATTGGGGGGCACATCTGCCCCATTTTGGCTGTCAAGTCCTGGGAATACAACCATGGATGAGAGGTGTGTGGCTTCCCCAGCCTGATTTCTCAGGGTATGGCCTTTCATGTAGAAGCCAGTCATGAATAAAAGGGGGCACAGCTTCACTGACCTGGCTCCCCAGGTCTTGTCCTATCTAGTGGAGGTCAGTTGTTGAAGAGGTGTCACAACTTTGGTGGCCTGGCAGGTCCTAGGAAGGCCATCTGTGGAAAGGGGACACACCAGGCCTTTCCAACCATGGGGAAGACTGTCGTGGAACATAGGGGTGCAGCTTACCCAATATGTCTCCCCTAGACATCTCTGTAAATAGAGAGGTCAGCCATGGAAGAACTGATGCATCTTCCCGAGCCTTGCACCCTGTAAGGCCTGCCTGGAGAGGCCTGCATGGAAGAAGGGAAGAAGGGGGAACACTTTCCTCAGGCTGACAGGCCCAGGGGAGGCCAGTCATGGAAGAGGAGGTGGCCCAGGCCAACCGTCGACACAGGTGTTTATATGAGCCCACTTATTTGTTCCTGACTGCTCAGATCCAAAATAATCATACAGAAGCCATATTATTTGCAATACTGTTTGGTCAATAGCTTAAGCATATTTCTGGCTAACTCATATCTTAAATTAGCCAGTCTCCATTAATCTGTGTATTGCCATGAGGTTGTGGCTTACTTGGTAAAGTTCCGTTGTCTGTCTCCAGCAGGGCTACATGGCTTCTCTTTCACTCCATCTTTTTTCTCCCAGCATTCAGTTTAGTTTTTTCTGCATACCTCTGTTCCCTGCACAGGTTCAAGACAGTCCTTTATTAACCAAAGGTATTTATAGCATACAGAGGGGAGTCCAACATCCCTTCCCCTTTTATACTTAAATGAAAAGGAAGGCTTTAACTTTAACATAATCATTATATATAACAAAATTGATCTTAAATTTGTACCAATAAGCCAAGATCCATACCAATGCAAATCTCTGTAGTACACAGGTGGGTTGATGTTGGGGTTCAATGCCCCAACATAAAACTACCTTTCCCTAACTGGACATATGCTCTGGGTTGCTAGACTGTGGAAGTTGTCCCCCTGCTCACGCTAGTCTGAGTCACCTCTTACATGATTGCCCTATCATAGGGCTGCAGGACATGAAGCCTGAGTACCCTCTTCCATGGCTAGCATCCCCAGGACCAAACAGGCCAGAGAAGGAGTGCTCTTTCATCCTTGGCTGGCCTACCCAACACAGGAGAGGCCCTAAGTAGCCAGGATGGAAAGTATGTACCCTTTCTCCTTTAGCTGCCCTCTACATGGCTGAACAGGCCCTGGGAAGCAAGTATGGAGAAGGTCCACCTCCCTCTTCCATGGGTGGCTACACCAGGCCCACTTAAGCCCTTGGGAGACCAGCCATTTAAGCTTTATCTGCTCTTCCATGGGTGGCCTCCACAGAGCCAAAAGCTCCATGGGAGCCTGGCCAGGAAGTATGAGTTATCTTTTTCCACAGCTGGCCTCCTAAGATCTGCACAGGTGCTGGAGAGACAGCCCTCAGAATTTTCACCATGTCTTCTAAGGATAGCCTCTCCAGGGCCTGCCAGGCCATGGAATCTCTGCCACCTCTTCAGCAGCTGGCATTTCCTTGAGTGGACAGTCTCTGGGTAGCCAGACCAGTGATGTGGCAGCCTGTTCGTTCTTGGCTGGCCTCCCAAGGGTCAACCATTCCCTTGAGATCTAACCCGTCTTCAACAGTTAGGCTCACCAGGGCCAGCCACATTCTGGAGAGCCAACCTGGGGAAGATGCACCCACCCTCTTCCACAGCTGGTCTGGGGAGACAGGATTGGAGAGGCCCTGTGGAGCCAGGCCAAGGACACTGCTCTCCTCTCTTTCATAGATGGCCTCCTCTGGCCTGAACAAGCTGTGGGGGACCAGGGTAGGGATACTGCATGTCCCTCTTCTACAGCTTGCCTAAGCAGGGCTAGACAGGTCCTGGGGAGACAGGCTGGAGAACCTGCAAACCTTTCTTCCCCAGCTGACCAAAAAAGGGCTGGATATTTCCTGGAAAGCCATGCCAGAGAAACTGTACCACCTCCTCCAAGGCTGTTTTCCCCAGGACAGGTAAATCCCTGGGATACCAGGAAGGAGAAGCCGTGCACCCTTTTCCATTCCTGACTTGTGTGCCCTCTTCCAAGACTAGGCTTCATTGGGCCTGTCAGCCCAGTGAAGCTGCTCTCACTCTGCCATGACTGACCTACTCAAGCCTAGACAAGACCTAAGGAGTCATTCCAGGATGGCTGCATGCCCCTCTTCCAGGGCCAGACAGGCTCAGAGGAGACAGGCAGGGGAAGAGGGGAAGCTGCACCTCCCCCATCCATTGCTATTCAACAAAGGGCCAAAGAGTTCCTTGAGAGCCAGTTTAGGCAACCTGTGGTTCTTCTTCCACAGCTGACCTCTGCAAGTCCTCTCAGGCCAGGTAAGATGTGCCATGCTTTTCTATGGCTGGTCTTTACAGTTCCAGACAGTCCCTGAGCAAACAATTGGGGTAATCTGTGCCACCTTTTCCAAGTATAGTTTCTCCAGGGCCTCCCAGGCTAGAGATGCTGTGCCCTGTCTTTAATGACGGGTGTGTCCTATACAGAACAGTCCCTGGAGAGGCAGGCAGGGAATTCAGCACCATCCCTTTCCGTGATTGGCATACTTGGGGAATAAGATCAGGGAAGTTGTGCCCACCACATCCATGGCTTGCCTCTTCAGAGCCAGTCATTCACTGGTGATCTAAGCCAAGAAGATGGACATCATGGTTGTCCTCTCCAGAATTGGTCATTCCTGGGTAGTCAGAACAAGGAAAATGTATCCTACTGTTCCATAGCTGGCCTCCATAGGGCCATTTATGCACCAGGGAGCCAAATCAGGGAATCTGTGTCCCTCTCTTCTACAGCTGGCCTCCCTAAGAGAGGAGAGTACCAGGGAAGCTAGGTCAATGGAGCTATCTCTCTTGCACAGCTGCCCAGTCAAAGACAGGATAGTCCCTGGGAAACCTCGCTGGGGACCTGTGCTCCTATTTCATGACTGGCCACTGAATGACTACAGACTCCCTAAAGATGAATACTGGGGAAGCTGCTTCCCCCTCTTCCATGCCTGGCCTTTACATGGCTGGAAAGTCACTGAGGAGCCATGCTAGGGAAGCAGTGATACCATCTAACATGGTTGACATCTGTAGGGCTGGAAGGCCATAGGGATTCAGTCCTTGGAAGGTGAGTCCCATATAACTGGGTAGACTTACCAGGGAAGTTCAGTCCCTGGGAAGCCAGGCAGAGAATACTGCTTTACTCTTTCCACAGCTAACCTTCTTGGAGCAGGAAAGTCCCTGTGGATTGAGGACTTGTGTCCCCTCTTCCATGGCTGACCAAACATAGTCAGAGATTCTCTGGTGAGGCATGATGGGGAAGCTATGTACCCCTCATTCATGGCTGGCCTCCACATAATTGAACATGTCCTGGGCATCCAGGCCAGGGAATCTGTCCTCTCTCTTTGATAGTCAGCCTTTACAAGACAAATCAAGCCAGGAAATATGAGGATTCTCTTCTATTACTGGACTCCTCAGGACGGTGTAGGCCCTTGGGTGTCAGACTGTGGAAGCTGTGTCCCCTTTTTCATGACTGGCCTTTTTCTCTTCTTTCATGACTGGCCACCACAGTGCCTGACACCATGGGGAAGCTGTGCCAATTCTCCCACATCTAGCCTCCTCAGGACCTGCCAGGTCATGGAAGTTGTGCCTCTCTTCCATGACTGTACTTCCCAGATCTGGACAAGCTTGGGGACCCATGCCAGGGAAGTTGTATGCATACTCCTCCAGGACAGGAGAGACTCAGCGGTGTCAGACCAGGTAAGCTGTGGTACTTCTTCTATGGCAGGCTGCCCAGGGATGGTCTTGCCTGGTGAACAAGTCCATGGAAATTGTGACCCTTCTTCCATTGTTGACCTGTGCCCCTTCTTCCACAACTGGCTTCCCCAGGCCCTTCTAGACCAGGGAAGGTGTGTCTACTCTTGCATGACTGGCCTCCTCCACTGGGCTGGACAGGCCCAGTGGAACCAATCTTTGAAGCTGAGCCACCCTCTTTGACAGAGTCCTCTGCAAGGCAGAGAGGTGCTGGTATTCCAGGAAGTGGAAGCTGCACCTAGTATTTCACAGCTAGCTTCCCCAGGTCCTGCCAGGCCTGTGCTCCCTCACCCAAGAATAGTCTCCCCAGGACATTTCAGGTCATGGAAGCTGTGCCCCCTCTTTGATGGCTGGCCTCCCCTAGAAAGGAAAGTTCCTGAGAAGCCAGGCTGGGAAATCTGCATCTCCCTCTTCCATGGTTGATTTCAAAATGGCCACACAGTCCTAGGGAAGGCAGGCCAGGGAACCTGTACCTCTCTTTCATAGTTGGGTTCCACAGAGCCTCACATGCTCTGAGAAGAAAGCCTGATGAAGATGCAATCCCCTTTTCCACAACTGTGCACCACTGGACCGACCATGACCATAGAACCAGGCCAGGGGAGCTGTGTCTGCCACTTCCACAGCTGGCCTTCACAGGGCTGACAGACTGTGGGGAGCCAGGCTAGATAACTTGCACACCCTCTTCCATGACTATTCTCTTCTTGGCCGGTCACTCCCTGGGGTGCCAGGCCATGGAAGCCACACTCCCTCTTCCATGGGTAGCTTCATAGAACCAGACAAGATCTTGGAAAACAGGCCAGTAATGGTGTTCTCCCCTCTTCCATGACTGAAATCTACAGTGCCAGACAGGCCTTGGGGAGCCTGCCCTCATAGACAGCACCACAAGCTTTCACAACTAAACTCTAAGTGGCCTGAAAGGCCCTAGGAATCCAGACCAGTAAAACTGTGTTTCCATCTTCTTCCCCTGACCTCCACTGGCTTGGATCAGTCACAGTTCCAGGCTGGGGATGCTACACAACCATCTTCCATGGCTAGCAGCCTCAGGACAGGTTATGGCCTGGGGTGCCAGGCTGGGAAGCTTCACCACCTGTTCCATAGCTGGTCTTTGCTTCAACTTCCAGGACATGGCCTTCCCACCCAGAAAAGCCTGTGCCCACTCTTCCTCAACTACATTCTCCAGATCCTACCAGGCCTAGAAGACTGTTCTCTTCTTCCATGACAGGCCACTCAGAGCCAGGTCAAGGAAGTTGCCCGACCCTCTACTATGACTCACTTCTTCATGGCAGGACATGATGTGGGGAGCCAGATTGTGTCTAATGTGGCTGGCTTCCAAAAAGCTGGAAGGTCTCTGTCGAACTTGACCAGGGAACCTGAGCCCCCTATTTCATGGCTTGCCACCACAGGGCCAGAGAGTCCCTGGGGAGCCATACTGGGGTAGCTCTGCCCCCTTTTCCCACAGTTTGTTTCACTGGGACAGTCCAAGCCATTAAGTACCAGTCTAGGGAAGTTGTGCCCACCTTCCATCGCTGGCCTGTGCCTCTTCTTTCATGACTAGCCTGTAAAGGGCCTGCCAGCCTGGGAAAGTTACCCTCACCCTTCCACATATAGCCTCCTCAGGGCCTGAGAGGTCAAGGAAGTTGTCCCTCCTTTTCTACAGCTGAAATCCTCAGAGACAGACAAGCTCTGGGTTTTGAGGTCATCTAACCTTGGTGTGGGAAGTCCTTCTGTATTGGTGTTGCTTTTATTGGTTAATGAATAAAGCTGTTTCTGCCAGTGGCTTAGCAGAATGGAACTGGGTAGAAAAACTAAACTGAATGCTTGGAGACAGAGTCAAAGAAACACCATGTAGCCAGCAACAGAGACAGATGTCTCTGATGGAGCCTACAGAAATTATGCCAGTAGGCCATGACTTTGTGGCGATCCACAGATTAATGGAGATTGGTTAGTTTAGCATATAAGAACTAGCTAGAAATATGTGTAAGATATTGGCCAAACAGTATTGCAAATAATATAGTTTCTGTGTGATTATTTCGAGGCTGGGCAATTGGGAAACAAACTAGCAGTGTGCCCCACCAAACTGATGCCAATGTGGGTGACTACATCCATAAGACCTGAGAGAACATTTTATTATGGAAGGGCTCTGCTTGCTCATGGCAAATGGGGCCACCATGAATCCTTTAAGAGAAGTTTTCCTGATTCAGTGGTAGAGAGAGAGAGAGAGAGAGAGAGAGAGAGAGAGAGAGAGAGAGAGAGAGAGAGAGAAAGAAAAAACACACTTTTGAAATGGCAGCGTCTGAGCACTTGAATGGGGTTTATGGGCAGAATGCTGCAAGTTACTTGGTGGCAACATGAGCCAACCAGTTACCAGAGTTGAGGTGGTGATCGTGTCACTATCTGGAAGTCTCAGAGGCAATAAATGGACCTCTGCCATGTTGGACTGGGCAGAGCCAAACACAAAGCAGCCTTAGTCATAGCCACACTGATTAACATTTTAAGAAGCAGTACTGGTCAGAAAAGGATTACAGATACACAATAAAGATGGATTCAGATCTAAAAGATCTCTCTCTAAATGGCTCACAGTGTTAGATAAATGTATGTACACTTGGGAGAGAGATGAGATAGTTTTAAAAGGAACTAAATGGTTTTAAAAATTAAATTCTTTAAAGACATAATACAGACAATCATAGACTAAATTAGTAAAGAAAAATAAGCCACATAAAGATGAAAAATACACAGAGAGTCTGGATTATATATACTATTGTGTTTTCTTTGAATATTTTGACTGTAAATGAGCTAAGTACAGAGAGATATTTTATTGTACAGGCTGTGAAGCTAAACCAATAGATAGATAGATAGATAGATAGATAGATAGATAGATAGATAGATAGATACATACATACATATATGTAGATAGATAGATAGATAGATAGATAGATAGATAGATAGATAGATAGATAGATAGATAGATAGAGATAGAGATACTTTAAAGGTATCTTGACTTCAAAATTTGGGTCTCACAATATATTGCTTTGGAAAAGAAGTTCTGGTTTTGTTTCCACAGAAGTTGAGAACCTGTGGATTCCTTCTAGACTAAGGTGGGTGGATGGATCAAAACCCCTCGAATGGTCTCTGTGAACTCCCCAAATTACGTCACCCTAATGATGGGAAAGCTCAACCAATCACATCTGGTTAGGGTGTGGTCACCTGGAGCCCAGGTAAAAAAACTGGGAGAGATAGGTGCATGCTTTCTCTCTCTATGCTGTGCTCACTGGACCATTTTGGATTTCGGACCTCCTACTCTGGTAACGTTAGTTCCCCATTTTTCAATTATTAAAAATATAACTGTTGTTCTTGAACTGGTCTGGTTATTTATCATACCGACTGAAAACGGTAACACCTGGCACCCAACATGGGGCTTTTAGAGCCCTTTTCGGCTCTGGCCAGTTGGGGCCACACCAATTCATTTTGGCATAGATACCCGCATTTCTGCTTGTCCCTCCCCCCGCTCTGTGCTCCCCACCATTGTGCACTTTTGCTTCCCTCTGGCCTATGCACTTGCAACCAGCCCAGATCTGCTCCCTCAGCTACGAGCTGCTTCCCAGATTCGCACCTCAGCTCCAGCCCCACTTCCCACCGGGCATGCGCCACTCACTGCCGCCATTGCCTCCCGATTCCCCACCACCACCACCACCGAACTACTGGGCAAAAGCCATTTCTGTGTGCTTTCCCAGCTCTGCGGCCATCGGAGCTGGAGATCTCTCTAGTGTGGCTAAAACATTCACACAGCACACAGTCTGTGATTTTAACTTCTTGATCTAAGTATATCTTTCAGTATTTCATTTATATTCAGCCTATCTAAAGCCAAGCACATGGATTCAGGTACATCCCACCAGCTACTGGCAGGCAATGGTTATTGCACCTACTCTTGCTTATTAAACCACAAGTAAGATTTATTTTGAATTTAAAATGGGAAATATGTCAGACAATCTAACCATCCAAGGTTTCCAGAGCCTTTTCACTTACACCATGTATGAGGTCTTATAAGACACATATGACATCCCTCTTACATGGCTATTTATATTTTTCTTGTATTCTATAGTTTTTTCATAATATGGTTTGACAATAGGAAAATGATGCAGTCTTTACAGACTGAATCCAGGATTCTTAGAAAAGAAGTTAAAAATCTAAGGAAGAGCATGACTATTTTAACTAACAATTTTCAGCCGGCTGAGGTAATTTCAAAAACAATTCAGATTGATGCCAACCTCTTCAAGTTCTCAAGGAGGAGACCAGATCTTTATTTAATACGACTCGGTCAACTAAGCTAATTTTGGAAAAGGTACAGTCTAATAGTAATTCATTTAAGGAAAGATTCAGTACTCTGGAGAAGGAAACGGCTGATTTAGCACATAAAATCCAGTCCATGACAGTGGGTGCTGAAACTTTATTTGAGAGGATTCACACTGTTGAATGTATTAGCCGGACTTTGTCAAAGGGGTATAACAAACTGACTGATAGAATGTCCCTCCAAGAAGGTAATATACATGCCATGAGGATTGTGTCCAAGGATGAGATATTAGCTCTAATGGACAGACTTCATAACTTAGAATCTTCAACGAGGGCATTAGAGCATAATACTGGACAGGAGATTCAGACCTTGCAGAAGGCATTGGTAAGCAGATTTGACAAGATTGAGGAAATTATCGACTTTGATGACCAGGAGCAAAAGGTAAGAAGGCAAAATTTAACTTCGTCAGTACGCAAAACTCTCCGGGATAGCTTCCCCAGAGTTCTACCTGCCTTTCCATTAATAACATCAGAAAAGATAGCTGGCTCCAAGTACCCTAAGATTGTCAAGGAATATACATGGGAGCCCATACATATAAGTGATTTAAAAGAAATTAAACAAGTAATTGTGAATTACAGACTACATTAATCCTTTGTTAGAGAGATGGTCAAAGCCTGACTTTCAATAACAAAGCCACACCTCACGATTGGGCTCAGTTAACCACAGCTGTCCTAGAAAGTGGGCCGCAATTGCACTGGAGATGCCTTCTTAAAGAGAAAGCAAGAATTTTAAAACAACAACAAAGAGATTATAAAAGAGATTACAAATAAAGACGGATAATGGTCCAGAAAACACTCATCTTCAAAAAAATTCAAGGGACCCTGGATGTTTGAATACTGACAGATGTAAACAATTTACAAACCAATAAGGATCAACAAGACAATGGAATAGGTTCCATAAGTGAAATTATGCTAAACATATTCATATCTATGAATGTACTTATATTTATAAATATATAGAGCTGGTTTTGGAGTTGGACTCTGGCTCAGTCCTTCTCCAATTCCAAGCCTGTTGTTAAGAAAAAAACAAGAGTTTCTGTCTCATGTCAAGAGCCATGATATGGGACAAAAAAAAATAATTTATAAACTTTTTTTGCCTTTCCTCATATCTGTTTTTGTCTTTATCATACCTTTCATTGGGTATATATGTCTGTATATGGTCTGTACATGTCTATATAAATCATGCTTAAGTTTTCCATAATTAACAATAAATTTCCCTGCAGTAATCTTTGAAGTTTCCAGAAAGAAGATGTGGCCCCACAACAACAACTCCACCTGCTTAATATGATGTCATGATGCTGATAGCACTACTACAAGACCTGTTTTTGGTACTAGCTGCCCAAGACATTTCCAACTTGGTTAGCTGAAATGGTGCACATCTTTTACAACATTCTGGCCAGACCTCAAAAAAAATACTCAGACACTATTTGCAATTTTACCAAACCAAATATTAATCTTGCAATTTAACCATGATTTCCTTTAACAGGATCCCCTAGAAAGAATGTCGCCCCCATGACAGCTGGAAGCAATTTTAGAGGACAATGTCCCCTCTCCCAGCAAAGTTTTCCTTCAGGTTTAGGGGCATCATTTGGGGGTTGGTTATAATTGGTATATGGTTGAGGGATGGGGGAGAAATTTTATAGGCTCAGGGGTCTTTTTTTTAAATAAGAGGGATAATTGGATGATGGGATAATAGATTGGTATTTGTAAGTTATTGTTTTTAGAGAATTATATTGGCATTGATTCCTGTATATTGATACAAAGTTAAATTATATTGAATATTGTATGCTTGTATGCTTATACCTCTGTTTGAAACATTGTTTATGTATTGAAGTATATATTTGCCATATTGCAGTATACACTACTACCTCTGATCAAGATACTTATACATTGTTTACATTTGAAGGTCATTGTTCTTATTTATTGCAGAGTTGTGTATTGTCTTAGTTTTGAGTTAGATAGGAATTGAGAATTATAGATCAATAGTCATCTATGTTTGTCATATTTATATTTAGGCCAATCAGGTTCTTTAGATACATAGAGATTATGTCCAGTATTGGTAGTATAATCTTCAATCTCTTCAAAGAGCTGTAGAAAAAAGGCCTTTAATCTAACCTAGAGTTACATGGTAGTGAGACACAATCACTCCTGGAAACACTGATCTACTCCCGAGAGAATGTTGAGCACCAAAGACACTCCACATGGAGCCTTTCTTCTTGGCAGAACTGGCCTTTGGGCAAAGAAATGCCCATACCTCAACCACTGACAAAGATAGAGTATCCGTAAAAGGATAAAACAGGACTGTCATATCCTGCCAAGACAGGGTAAGATAGTTTTGAAAAGTTTCTTGCCTTTGAAAATGGTATGTCAGTTACGTTAGGCCTTAGCTAAAGTTGGTTGCCTCAACATTGCAAATGAGACTTTGGGTAATTGCCCACATAGTTGTCTCTGTCATTTGTTACATATTTTGGAAGTTTCTTTATTGTACTTCCTGTTTACTCAAGTAATACTGCTTTCCTTCTCAGATCTTTGGTGGAGTTGAAGATTAGATAATTGTAGTTACCCTCCTCATGACTTAGCTAAACTTAATTTCAATACATTATTTAGACGCCTTGAAATAGAATGCTTAGTAAAACTTTTGTTATACATTTCTTGCTTAATATTGTTTATTGCTTGTAATTTTATATTTGGTATCTGTTCCTATTGTATATAGTGGTATTGGGTTTGGATTGATCTTGTTTAGACAAAAGGGGGAGATGATGGGGAAGTGCAACCGATCACATCTGGTTAGGGTGTGGCCACCTGGAGCCCAGGTAGAAAAACTGGGAGAGGTAGGTGCGAGCTCTCTCTCTATGCTGTGCTCGCTGGACCATTTCGGATTTCAGACCTCCCACTCTGCTAGTGTGTGTTCCCCATTTTTCAATTATTAAAAAATTAACTGTTGTTCTTGAGCTGGTCTGGTTATTTATCATACCGACTGGGTACATCGACACCCTAAAAACAGCAGAAACACTTTGGAAAGAACTATGTCCAAATTCCCAAATATTGTTTATAAATGTGTCTTTACATTTAAAGTGGGATATGCTATAGAGATTTGCCTTGGTATGGATCTCTTTGATTGATACAAATTTAATGTCAGTTTTGTTATATGTGTTTTTTGCTATTTATTAAGGTATTATGTTTGTACAGATCATGTAAAAATGTAATGTATAATGAAGAAATATAGGTTAATAGATAATCATCTATAATAGTCAAGCTGGTGGTCATATTAGTTAGGTTTTCTAGATATATAGAGATAAATTTCATTTAGATGGGTATTCTTCAAATCTTTCAGACATCTTCAGAATATGGCATTTAAAATGTAAAAACTTAGGACTTTTTATGACAATGAGACACATCTACTCCTGTCAGCACCAATCTACTTTAAGAGGATGGTGGGATTCTAAGGAATTTGTTAGTCATTTGGGCAAAAATCTGCTCTTATCCGAGGTGCTTGATGTTATGCTATATGAAATGGACATGCAGGACCCACAGAGAAATGACTGATGAACTTGTCTAAAGGTGAGATGGTCCTTCAGGGTTCCTACTTCATGAAAGAGTCTGACAGACATTCTGCATGACACAGATGAAAAGAAAGCAACTAATGAACATTGTCATTACAAGGCAAAACAGATCTTCATGTTTCTTGCCCCATGAAAAAGTGTGCTGAAGACTATGGCCCTGTATCCTGAAGTCAGATGCCCCAATGGTATAGAAATCACTTTGGGTGCCTGTCCAGGCAGTGAGAAGTATCTGTCTCTCAAGTTTTGGAAGTTATTTACAATGCATTTTCTATTAACTTACATAGAATTATATCCTTCTGGAGTCTTTGATGGAGTTGAAGAATAGATATTTATAATTAGAGTTTTCCTTAGCTGTGATAAAATTAAATTAACTATAAATATTATAACTGTAATTCTTCGTTGATACCTATTTTATTATATGTAATTTTACTATGTTAAATTTAAAAAACCTTTTTTTATTTAATCAGAACAGGGGAAATAGTGTGGGAAATCCCTCTGTATATGTGTTTCTTTTACTGGTTAATGAATAAAGCTGCTTGGACTAGTTTAGCATAAACTAAACTAGGCTGGAAAACGAAACAGAATGCTGAGAGAAAAAAGGAAAAGTCACTGAGAAGCCATATAGCTGCCACAGGAGACAGACAGCTCTGTTGGAGCCCACCAAAACTTTGTTAATAGCCCATGATCTTGTGATGATGTACAGATTAATGGAGATGGGTTAGTTTAGGATATAAGGGCTAGCTAAAAATATTCTTAAGCTATTGGTGAAACAGTATTGCATATTATATAGTTTCTCTGTGATTATTTCTGGTCTGGGAATCTGGGCATGAACAAGCAGCCTCCAACAACATAAACTGCACCTCCCTCTTCCAAGGCTGGCCTTCTCAAGAGGCATCATGCCCTTGGGAGCCAGGACAGAGAAATTGCATACCTCATCCATAGCTGGTATACACAGAGTCAGACAGGTCCTGAGGAAAAAAGAAGGGGAATCTGTGATCCTCTTATGCAACAGGACAGACAGTCCATGCAATACAGAAAATGGTTGCCAGACCAGAGAAGCTGTACACCCTAGTCCATGACTTGACTGTGTCACCTCTTCTGTGACTGACTTCTAGAGAATCAGCCAGACAGGTTAAGCTGCACCCTTTCTTCTTTGTCCAACTTCCCCAGGGCCTGGCAAGCTAGAGAAGATGCACTCCCTTTTCCACAGATGGACTCACCAACTCCAGTCATGCCCTGGAGTGCCAGGCCATGTATGCTGTGTCCCCCTCTTCAAAGGTTAACCTCTCTAGGGCCTTCTCAGTCAAGGAAGGGGCTCCTCACCTTCCACAACATGCCTGTCCAGGGATGGGTAGGTCCAAGAAAGCCAGACTGGGACAGCTGTGACTCGTCTTCAGTGCCTATATCCCCAGGGTCATAGAGGCCCTTGGGTGCCAGGTTTGGTAAACTGTGTCACCTCTTACATGGTTACCCTGAGCATGCTCTTCCAGGTCTGATGTCCCCAGAGCCTGCAAACCTGTAGAAGCGATGCCCACTCTTACAGTTTGCCTGTTCAAGGCCTTCCATATCAGGGTAGGTGTGCCTTCTCTTTCATGGCTGGCTCCCCAAGAAAAGACAGGCCCAGGGTAGCCAAGCCAGGGGAGCTGCATCTTTTCCTTCCGGGGGTGACCTCACCAAGACTAACAAAGTTCTGGGTTTCAAGGCCATGTAAGTTACACCCTACTCTTTACAGGTTGGCCTCCCCAGGGTTTAGTCAAGCCATGGGGAACCAGGCCAGGAAAACTTTGCCACTTCTTTGACAGATAGTCTCGTAGGGCCAGCCATTCTCTGGCGAGATAGAATGTGTCTCCATCTTACATGGTTGGCCTCCATAAGGCAAGACAGTTGCTGGTGAGCAAAGCTGGGGTACTTTCTTCTGCTCTTCCAATTCTGGCCTTAATAGAGCCACACATGATGTGGAGAGCCTGGGTGGGGAAGCTACACTCCCCTCTTACATGACTCACTTCCACAGACCCAGACAGACCATGGGGAGCCAGGTCTGAAAAGTTGTGTCTCCTATTTCATGGTTGGCCTCCCCTTGAGTAAGCCATAGCTTGAGGTGACAGGCCATGGAAGCTGTTCTCCCTCTTCCATGGTTGACCTGTATCTCCTCTTTCATGAATGGACTCCCCAGTCATTGTAAATCTGGGGAAACTCTGTCCCCTATTCCACAGCTTGACTACCCAAAGAATACCAGGCCAGGAAACTGGCACCTCTTCAATGGCTTACCTGCCCAGACAGGACAGGCCCTGGGGATCCAGGCTGGGGAGGCTGTGACCACTGTTGCATGGCAGGCATCCCCAGGATAAGACATGCATGTAGTCCAAGGCTGGGGAAGCTGTGTCCTACTCTTCCCCCACTGGCCTCCCCAGAGCTGGCCATGTACTGGGAAACTTGCAGGGCCGGATCTAATCTGGGGAACCAGTTTATGAAAACTGTGCTTCCCCTCTTCCACTCTTAACCACTGGAGGGCCATACAGACCCACAGGAGCCAAGTGGAGGAAACAGACCACGCTTCATCCAGTGCTGGACTAGCCAGGGGTGTACATGCCATGGGGAACTAGTCTGTGGAAGCTGCCCACACTTTTTTCATGGTTGGCATCCAGAGTGCCAGACAGACTTATGGGAGACAGGTGGGGGAATCTGGGCACCCCACTTCCTTAACTGGTTTCCTCAGTTCTAGACAGGTCATTGAGAGTCAAGGGATAAATGGACCCCCATATTCTACAACTGGCCTCCCCAGTTCCTTCAAGCAGGTGGAATATTCTACAGCTGACCTCCCCATGACAGGACAGGCTCTGCGGTACCAGGTCAGAGTATATCTGTCCCCTCTTTGGTGACTGTCCTCCCTTGTAAGGACAGACCCTGGGGATCAGTCCAAGGATGCAGTACTATCATCTTTCTCAACTGGTTTACTCAGGGTCTGCCAGGCCAGGGAAGCTGCATCCCCCTCTTTTACACTTAGCCATTGCTGGCCAGGTAGAACCTCATGAGCAAGGTGGGGGAAGCTGAGGGCCCCTTTTCCACAGCTGGACTTTGCTAGGTTGTCATGTACTAAGGAGCCAATCCATGGAAGCTGGGCCCCTCGCTTCCAGGATTTGTCTCCAGAGTTCTAGATAGACCCATGGCATTCAAGAGGCGGAACATGCACCCTCCTCTTCCACAGATGGCCTCCCCAGGGCCAGCCATTCCTTGGGTACCAGGTCAGTGAAGGTGAAATTCCTTTCCCATGACTGGCCTCCACAGGGCCTGCAAGCATGTCAAAGCAGTGCCCCCTCTTCTATGGATGTCATATGCAGGGTCTGACATGTCCTAGGGAGCCAGTTGTGGAAGATGGGTCACACTCTTCCTTGCCTGCCCTCATCATGGATGGACAGGTCCTGTAAAGCCAGATGATGACTCTGCTAGCTCCTCTTCCAATGCAGACATTGACAGGACAGGACAGGCCTTGAGTTTCCAGGCCAAAATTTGGGGATACAGGAAGAGATTTCTGCAGTTAAGCCTCTAAGGTCAGGACAGTCCCTAAGGAAACAGGCTGGAAAAACTATGTGCTCCCCTTCCACAGATGGTGTCAACCGGGTTGTTTATGCTCTGTGGTGTAAGACTATATATGATGTGACCTCACTCTACCATGGGTGGCCTCGCAAGGGTCAACTATGCCCTGGGGTGCCAAACCAGAGAAGCTATGCCCCCTCTTTCATAGATGGCATACAAGGGGCTGGAAAACTGGACCCACCCCTTCCCCAAAAGGCCACCACAGGGCAAGACAGGCTCTGGATAACCAAGCTGGGACAGCTATGCCCACTCTTCCATTGCTCCTCACAGTGGAACCAGACATACCTGGAGAGCCATGCCAGGGAAGCTACACCCCCTGTCCCAAAACTGACCTCTTCGTGGCTGTCTATGTGCCCAGGGGAGCCAGGAAATGGAAGCTGTGCATCTCCCTTCCATGGCTTGCAACATTAGGGCTGGCTATGACTTGAGGGGCCAGCCCATATAAAATGCAACCCCATTCTACCCCAGCTGGCTTCACAAAGGCTGGTCATGCCTTGGGTAGCCAAGATTGGGAAGCTGCACTCCCTCTTCCATGGATTGCCTCCTGAAGGCCAGATAGACCCTGTGGGGGAAGCAGGACCCCCTATTCCACAACTAGATTACATAGGACCAGACAAGCCTTCCATGGCACCCTACTCAGTTCTGGACAGGCACTTGGAACCTAATGGGGAAGTTTTGCCCCCCTTTCCATAGCTGGCATCAGAGATATTGAGATGAATGGGTAGCCAGGCCAGGAAAGCTGCAACCCTCTTCCATGGCTGTCCATGATAATGGCTCAAAGGGCTTGGGGAGTCAGGACAGGGAATATGTGCCACCCTCTTTCACAGCTTGCTTCTGCAATTGTGGAACAAATGGAACACCTGTCCATGGGATGCTCACCTCCTCTTCCATGGTTGGCCGAGACAATGACATACAGACTCTGAGGACAAAAGCCATTCAAGCTGCAGCCCCCTTTTCCATATCTGGTCTCACCATGGCCTGGCTGGTTGGGTAAGGTATGCCAAATCTTCCTTATCTGGCTTCACAAGTGCCTGCAAAGCCCGGGAGTGTCAGGCCATGTTAGCTGTACCTCTCCACACCATAGCTTTCCTTTGTATGGTCCAACAGGCCCTAAAGAGCCAGTCCCCGGAAGCTGCAAACCATCTTCCATGGTTGGCCTCTGCAGGCTGAGACAGGTCCTGATGTGTCAGGCTAGGTAAGCTGTACTCACTTCAATGTCTTGAATACCCTGGACTGTCCAGGGCCTGTGGTGGCAAGTTGTGGAAGTTGTGCCCCTTTTTTCCATGGCTGGATTGTATCCCCTTTTCCATGACTGGCCTCCCTATGACATGTAAAATCAGAAAAGCTGTGCCCCTCTATTCTATGGCTAGCATCTCCATGGCCTTTTATTCTAGGAATCTATGCTCTTTCTTCCATGGTTCACCTCACAGGACAGGACAAGCCCTGGGAGACAGGCCAGGGCAATTGTGCCCCACTATTTCATGGCTGTCTTTTGTATCATGAGAAGGAACCTAGTTATCCAACCTGTGACTTTTGTGACACTTTTTCATGGCTGGCCTCTGGCCCTGAATAGACAGGCCACAGAAGATGCACACCCATCTTCCTTGGCTAGTCCTCAATGTAGCCAGTCCATGGAGTGATAGGCAGAGTAAGCTGTGCCCCCTCTTCCATGTCTCATATCCCCTGGGATGGCCATTCCTTTGATTGCAAGGCCGTGGGGGCTGTATTAAATTTCCATGGCTGGCATATGCATGTCTGGTCAGACCCTGGCTAGCTAGGCTGAGGAAACTGTGCCACCCTATTCTAAGTCTGGAATCTACAAGGCTGGACAACATGAGCAGACATGCAGTAAACACTTTACCTCCTCATTGATGGCTGGCCTTCACAGGGCCAAACAGGAATGGGGAGCCAGGTCAGGGAAGCTGTGCCACATTCTTTTATGCCTGGTAGCCCTGAGAATGCAGGCACAGGTGAACTGTGCCCTGCTTTTCTATGTCTGCACTAAGAAGGGGATGACAGGCCTGGGGATCCAGGCCAGAAAAGATGTATCTCTATTCCACAGTTGGCCTACACTGGGACAGTCAGGCCCTTGGGAGCCAGGACAGGGAAGCTGCAAACTCTCTTCTTTACAGGCCTCTACAGCACAAGGTAGCCCTAGGTAGTCAGACCAGTAAAACTGTCACCCTCTCTTCCATGGCTTATCTCTACATGCCATATGAGTAATGGGGAGCCTGGCTAGTAAAGTTACATACACCTCTTGCATGGTTGGCCATCATTGGGTCAAATAGGCCCTAGGGAGCCAGACTGGTGATTATGTTCCCCCATCTTACATGGCTGACCATCTTACGGCCAGACAGATGCAGGGAAGCCAGGCTCATGAAGATGTAACACATTTTTCATGGCTGGCATTTGCAGGGTAGGACAGGCCTTGGCGAGACAGTCCGAGGTAGTTGTGTCCCTTTTTCATTGCTGGTCTCTTCTAGGAGCAGACAGAAATTGGGATCCAACCAAGGAAGCTGTATTCCCCTTTCCATGCCTGGCTTATGCAGTGCCTTGCAGGCCTTGGTGAGCCAGATCAAGAAAGATGCATACCCCTATTCCATTGCTGACCTCTGTAAGGAATGGATGGTCCCTGGGGAAGCAGACCAGGGAAATTGCATCACCCATTTTCAATACTGCCCTGAGTAGCCAGGTCACTCAATCTTCACCCCACTACTTTATGACTGGCTTTGGAGCCAGGTAGGTGAAGCTGCAAACCCTCTTCCATAATTTGCCTCTACTGGGCCAGACAGGCACTAGGGAACCAGACTGTAAAATTGTGTCCCTCTTCCATGTCTAACTTCCACAGGGGCATACAAGAACAGGAAACGAGGCTGGGGAACCTAAAACCTCTTCTTCCATGCCTCATCTATGCAGTGACTTACTTGCCATGGGGACCTAGCTCAGGGCAGCTTTGTCCTTTTCTTCTGTGGCTTAATCCCCAGAACCAGTCAAGTCCTCTTGTGCCAGGGTGAAGGAAGCTGCATCCCATTCCCTGACTGACCTCTACAGGAATGCAGAGCTTGGCAGGGGAAACTGTGGCTGCCTTATTCACAGATAATATTCCCTGGTCTGGCCATGCTGTTGGATGCCAGGTCATGGAAGCTGTGCCTCTCAAACATGATTGGCCTAGAGCCCCTCTCCCACATCTGGCCCCATTTCCCACCAGCCTAGGGTAGCTGTGCACCTATTTCACAGCTAGACTCCACAGAGCCTAACAGGCCAAAGAAGTTGTGTTGCTTCTTCCAATGCTGGCTTCCCTTGGGACTGACAGGTTGTTGGGAACCAGGCATGAGAAGTTCATTCCCCCTCTTTCATGGCTGTCCTGTCAAGTCCTGGGGATCCAGGAAGTGGAAGCTACAACTTCTTTCTCATAGCTGGCCTTCCATAGACTAATAGATAATCCTGAGGGGATAGGCCTGGGAAGCTGTGCAGGCCCAGAGTAGTTGGGGGAGCCTGGTACAGGGACTTGGGATCATTCTTTCATGTCTGACCCCCACAGGTTGAGAAAAGCCCTGGGGAGTCAGGTTGGGGAAGCTGTGCCTCCTATTCTATGGCTGGCCTCCACAGATACAAACAGAAATGGGGATTATGACTTGGGAATCTGCATTCAACTCCTCCATGGACTGCCTAAGCAGTGCCCTGCAGCCTCCCCACTCTTCCACAGCTGGGTTCCACAGGGCCTCAAAGACTCTGGGGAGCCAAACAGAGGATGCTCCATGTCCTTCTTCCACAACTTTCCTCTGCCGGGTTCAATAAGACCTGGGGAGCCAGATACCAAAGGCTGCATCCAAGTATTCAACACCTGGCCTTCTCTGGGCAAGAGAGGCCTGGGAAGCAGTGCCTTGAATTCTGCACCAACCTCCTCCAAGTCTGAACTCTGCAGGTGTGGCTAGACTTTGGGAAGTGAGGCTGGAAAGCTGCAACCCCTTATTCCATTGCTGGCCTCTGTAGGGCCTGTCATTCTGGGAAACCAGGCTGAGGAAAGGTATACTCCCCTCTGCCATGGTTTGCCTTCACTGGGAAGGATAATTACTGGAGAGTCATGCCAGTTAAACTGCATTACCCTACTTCTGTGGCTGGCCTTTCTGCTTTGCGGACAGGAATTTCAAGATAATCTGCTTCCCTTTCTTCCACAGAAGAACTATGTAGTGCCGGACTAACTCTGGGGAGCCAGATCTAGGCAACTGTAGCCTCCTCTTCCATGGCCAACCTCCACAAGCCCAAACAGGCTCTGGGGAGCCAAGTTGGAGAACCTGTGACCCCTGTTCCACATCTAGCCTTCCCCGAACTGTCCCTGCTCTAGGGGGCCAGGTCTGTGAAGTTGTAGCACCTCTCCCATGGCTGACCTACCTGGGCCTGCCATGCTCTGGGGCACCAGGCTGTAGGAGCTGCTTCCCTTTTTTGTGGCTGGCATGTGCCCTCAATTCATAAGTGTACTTACAAGGGCTTGCCAACCTGGGGAAGCTTTTACCCCTTAACAGATCAAGAGTCTTCAGGCCTGCCAGGCTGGAGAAGATGCTCAACCATCTTCCATGTCTATTCTCTGCATGACCAGACAAGGCCCATGGATCCAATACGGGGAAGCTGTGACTTTCAAGGCTGGCCTCTTGGACAGTCCCTGGGGATACATGCCAATAACACTTTGTGCCCCTCTTACTTGGCTGGACTCTCCAAGACTGGACAGTCCCTGGGGAGTTAGGTTGAGGAAGCTGTGCCACCCTCTTTCATGGTTGACCTTTCTAGGACAGGCCAAATGCTGGGGAGTCAATCCAGTGAAGTTTCACCCAACTTCTCTACTGTTAACTACCTCAGGGTCAAACAGATCCTAAGGTGCCAGTATGAAGAAATTGCACCCCTTTATCCATTGCTGCCCTCCACAGGGCTGGACAATTTCTGGGTTGCCAGGATCGGTAAGCTGTTCCACATTCTTTCATGGTTCACTTCAGCATGTCTGGACAGGCACTGAGGAGCCAAGATGGAGAAGCTGAACCCCTCTTCCACAACTGCCCTATGCTATGGCAGACAGTTCCTGGGGAGGGAGCCAGTCCATGGAATCTGTGCTTCTCTCTTCTATGGTTAGCCTCTGTGATGCCAAACATGATGTGGGAGAGTCTTCTGTTTGTGTTGATTTCATTGGTTAATAAAGAAACTGCCTTGGCCCATTTGATAGGCCAGCCCTTAGGTGGGTGGAGTGGACAAATCAGAATGCTGGGAAGAAGGGAAGTTAGTCAATCATCATGCCTCTCCTCTCTGGGCAATCGCCATGCCTCTCCTCTCTGGGACAAATGCCAGGGAGCCAGCCTCCAGGTCAGACATGCTGAATCCTTCCCAGTAAGGCACCACCTCGTGGTGCTACACACATTACTAAATATGGGTTAAAGCAAGATATGAGAATTAACCAATAAGAGGCTGAAACTAATGGGCCAGGCAGTGTTTAAATGAATATAGTTTGTGTGTTCTTATGTCGGGGCATAAGCTAGCTGTGCAGGAGCCAGGCAGGATGAAAAGCAGACCTGCCTGCAGCTCATCACTACACAAACCTGTCTTGGGGAACCAGGAAGGAAAGTTTCAAACACCTTACCACGTCTGGTCTTTTCAGTGGAAGACAGTTGGTAGGAATCCTGGCCAAGGGGTCTGTTCTTCCCTCTTCTGTGGCTGGCCTCCACTGGGCCAGACAGTACCTGGAGAGCCAGGTTGGGGAATCTGTGCACCTTAATTCCATGGCTAACTTCTGCAGTGCCAAACAAGCCCTGGGGAACCAAGATGGGAATCTGCAACACCCTCTTTAACATCTGGTTTCCATGGCTGTCCTCTGCAGGGCTGGATGGCCTCTGGTGGGGTATGTTCTAGAATGTGCCCTGTTCTACCACTCTTGGTCTCCAAATGGCTAGACAGGCACTGGGGAGTCATTCTAGGGATGCTGTGCACCCTTCTTCCATGCATGGCCTCCACAGGGCTGGATAGTCATTGGAGAGCCAGACTGGGAATGCTGTGGCATACTCTCTTATGGCTGGCCACCCTAGGTTAAGTGAGGTTCTGGGGTGCCAGTTCAGGGAAACTGTACCCTTTCTTCCATTGCCCACCTCCCAGAGGCTGGCCATGGTCTGAGTTGTAGGGTATGCAAGCCCTTTACCCTCTTTCATGACTGGCCTCCCCAGGGCATACCAGCCCATGAAAGGTATGTTCACTCTTCCACAGCTGTATTCCCCAGGGCCTGACAGCTACAGTGAATCTGTGTCTCCCTTTTAGACAGCTACCTCTTCAGGGTCAGCAGGCCCTGGTAAGGAAGGCCAGGAAAGTTGTGCCCACTCTTTCAAGGCTACAGGATCTGCCATGCTGGGGAAATAGAGTCCCTCTCTTCCTCAGCTGGCCTTTCTAAGAAAGGACAGGCTCTGGGAAGCCAGGCTGAAGAAACTGTGTTACCATCTTAAACAACTGTCTCACCATGCCCAGTCAAGCACTGGGGTTCCAGGTCATGTAGGCTTCATATCCCCTTCCTTGGCTGGCCTCCTCAGTGACCCATCACTTTTGGAAATAAAGCCCAGGAATCTCTTCGATGGTTGGACTCCCCAGGACAGAAAATGGGGAGCAAGGTCAAGAAAGCTATATCCTCTTTTTTCCATGATTGGTCTATGCAGGCTGAATAGACCTTGGCGAGCCAGGTCGGACATGCTGGACTCATCAGGTTCAGTCAGGCCATGAGGTCTCAGGCCTGTCATGCTTCACTCCCTTCTTCCACATCTGGCCTTCTAATGGCTTAATAGACCCTGAGGAGCAAGGTTGGCAGAACAGTGCCCCCACTCCCATGATTGACATTCAGAGTTCTCAAAAGGTCCTGGGGAGTCAGTCCTGCAATGCTGAGCCCTAATCTTCCATAGCTAGTGACCACAGGGCCTGAGAATCCCTGGAGAACCATTCTGGGGAAGGTGCAATCTCTTCTTCCATGACCCCAGGACAGGACCAACCCCAAGGTATCAGGCCAGGAAAACTGGGCCTGCTCTTGCATAACTGGCCTCTCAGAAACCAACAATGGCCTAACATGGAAGGCCATAAAAGCTGTGACCCTTTCCACAACTGGCCTGTGCTTCCTCTTCCATGACTGGCCTCCACAGGGCCTTCCAGGTAATGGAAGATGCTCCAACTCTTCCACAGTTGAACTTCCCAAGGACAGACAGGCCCTTGACAGGCTGATAATGTTGCACTCCCCTCTTTTCAACATTTACCTCAGCAGTGCTGGATAGACCCTTGTGAGTTAGGCCGTTGAAGCTGTACCCACTCTTCAACAGTTAGCCTACTCAGGGCCTACGAAGAGGGGAAAGAGGTACTGTCTTCCACAACATGCTACCACAGAGATAGAGAAGCCATGAAAAACTAGGCTGATAAACTCGTGTCCTGTTCTTTCATGGCTAGATCCCACACCAGGGTGGAAAGGTCCTGGGGTGCCAAACTTGGGAATGTGCTATGCTCTCTTCCACGACTAGCCTCCCCAGGGCCAACCATGCCCTGGAGAGTCAGGCAAAGGAAGCTGGAAACCATATGCCCTGGCTTTCACCCTAGGACCAGCACAGCTCTGGGGAGTCTGGCCAGAGACGCTATGACTCCTATTTCCTAGATGTCAACCTAGTCCCAGGCATGAAATGGGGCACCATACTCAGGAAGCTGTGCCCAACTCTTATTCAGGTGGCCTATGCTAGGACAGACAGGCCCTGGTGAGCCAGGCTGGTGACACTGTATACCTCTCTTCAATGGCTGGTCTCCCCACGACCAACAATGTCTTGGGAAGCCTGTCGATGAATGCTGCAACCAACTATTCCACAGCTAGTATCTCCAAGCCTGATCATTCACAGAGGAGTCATGCCAGGGAAGCTGTGCCCCTCTTCCATGGCTGGCCTCTCCAGGGGCAATCATGCCCTGAGAGCCATGCTGGAGAAGCTGTGTTTCATCTTCTATGGCTGGCATCCACAGGGCTGGCCATTCCCTGTGGAGACAGGCCACAGAAGCTGAGCACCCTCTTCCACGACTGGCCTACATATGCCCAGATAAGCCCTTGGCAGTCAAGGAGGTGAATCTTAGTCATGATCTTCCAGGACTGGCCCTATCAGGCCCTGCAAGCCCGTGGAAGCTCTGCCTGCTCTTTGGCAGCTGACCTCCCAAGGACTAGCCATTCCTTGGGGAGGCAGGCAGCAGAAGCCCTTGGGAGACAATCAGGGGATTCTTTGCCCTGCTCTTCTAACACTGGCCTCACCAGGCTCTGCAAGCCCATGGAAGATATGCCTGATCTTCTGCAGCTGGCATCCCCTATACAAAAGAGTTCCTGGGAAGCCAGGCTTGTGAAGCTGTGCCTCCGTATTCCACAGCAGGCCTCTGCAGGGCAGGACGAGCCCTGGGGAGCAAGGCCATTGATGTTGAGACCCCTGACTTTAGTAGGGTCAGACAGGCCCTAAAGAAACAAGCCAGGGAGTCTGGGCACCAGTTTTTCACCACGGGCCACCACAGGGTTGGAAAACCCTGGGAATCCAACTGAGGAAAGATGCATTGCCTCTTCCATGACTGGCCTGTTCCACCTTTTCCATGACTATCCTCCCAAGAGCCTTCCAGTCTGAGGAATGTCTGGTCCCTTTTACCCTGCCTGCCCTCCCTAAGATCTTCCATATCCTGCAGAGTAAGGATGGGGAAGCTGTAACCCCCCTTCACAGAAGGCCTATGCAAGGTTGGGTAGGCCCTAGAAAGCCAGGCCAGGGATTTTGTACTCCCCTCTTCCACTGCTGGCCTCTGCAGGGACAGATGGCCCTAGGGGTCCAAGATGGGGAAAATGAGTCCCTATCTTCCAGAAGTGGTCTATCCAGAGCCTATAAACCTGTGGAAGCATCTTCTGCAGCTAATCTCCCCTGGACATGAAAATCCCTGGGGATCCAGGCTGGTAAAGGTTTTTTTCCCACCTCTTCCACTGCAGGACTTCATAGGACAGGACAGGTCTTTGGGACCTGTGATCACATCTTCCCCTGCTTGCCTCATTAAGGCATGACAGACCCTGGCATGACAGGCTGGAGGAGGTGTACCCCCTTCCATGGTAGATTTAGATTAGATTTAGAAAGACCCTGGAGAGCCATGCCAGGGAAGATGTGACCCCTTCTTCCACGGCTGGACTCGCCAAGAGAGGACAGGCCCTGGGGTGCCTGGATGGGGACACTCTGCCCCCTCTTCTAAGATTGGCCTGTGCCTCTTATCTGACTGGCCTACAGTGGGCCTCTCATTCCTGGGAACCTGCACTTACACTTCTACAACTGGACTCTCCAGGTCTGGGCAAGCCCTGAGGAGCTAGTGTGGGGACCTATTTCCCTCTTCTCATAACTGTATTCTACAGGACAGGACAGGCAACATGGTGTCAAGTTGGGGAGGCTGTGACCCCTCTTCCATGGCTGGCTTCCCAGGGAAGTTTTACAACTTATTCAATGGCTAGCCAACCCTGGAATGGACAGTCACTGGAGAGCTCATCTGGGGAAGCTGTGCCCCCAACAATATGATGGCTGGCCTCCCCAGGACCTGCTTTGACCTGAGCATCTATTCTTGGGAAGTTGCATCATCCTTGTTGCATGGATGACCTGCGCATGTCCAGACAGGCCATGGGAAGACAGGCCAGGAACACTGTACTTCCCTCTTCTATGTCTGGCCTCTTCACGGCCACATAGGACCTAGAGAGTTAGTCCAGAAAAAGAGTGCCACCTCTTCCATGTCTGGCTTGTGATTCCTCTTCCATGACTGACGTCTTCAGGGCCTTCCAAGTTGAGGAAGGTGCCTCTCCCATTTTCCATGAATGGCCTGTACCCCCTCATCCATGACTGGTATGCTCAGGGCCTCTCCACACTTGCAGAATATGTACCCCTCATCCACAGGGAGCCTCCTTTGGGTCTCGCAGCCCAGAAATGCTGTGCCCCACTTCAACAGCTAGTCTCGCCTGAACAGGACATTGCTTGAGAATCCAGGCCTGGGAAGCTATGCTCCCTTCTCTTACTGCTGTCCTTACCACAAGTGCCCCTCTTCCTTTCCTGTTCTTCTCATGGCTGCACAAACCTTGAGGAGGCATGCCAAGGTAGATGCAGGCCCCTCGTCCACAGCTGGCTTCTGTAGGGCTGGACAGGGAAGCTGTGCCCTCTCTTCCATTACTGGCCTCCACAGTTGCCATCCTGGTTTAGCTGTTCCTTTAGCTGTTCCCACTCTTCTAAGTCAAGCCTTCCCAGTGTCTGACAGGCAGGACAAGTTGCATCCCCTCTTATACAGTTGGGCTTTCCAGGGCTGGCCAAGCCCAGACATCTGAGCAATACCTGGAAAGCAAAGCTAGGTAGTCTGTCCCCTTCTTCCATGGTTGGTATTTCCAGGACAGGGCTGACCCTGGGTATCCTGGCTGAGAAAGCAGTGCTCCCACTTCTACAGCTGCCCTCATCAACTCTGGTCAAATCCTGGAGTACCAGACGTACCAGACAATGTAAGGTGTATCCCCCATTCCACAGCTATCTTCTGAAAAACTGGACAAGTCCTCAGAAGACAGGCTGGATAATCTTTCATGCTGGCTAGTCCAGATAGGCCCTGGGGAAACAATTTGGGATGCTGTGTTCCACTGTTCTGTGGATGGCTGTAGTGAGAAGCAGCGGGGCTGTGTCCCGCCACCCGGCCACCGGCTAGCTTTACACCCGAAATAATTACACGGAAACTGTATTCTTTTAAAACACTGCCTGGCCCATAGTTTCAGCCTCTTATTGGCTAATCCTCATATCTTCCTTAACCCATATTTAGTCTGTGTAGCACCACGAGGTGTGGCTTACCAGGAGAGATCTTAACCTGCGTCCATCTCGGAGAGGAGCAGCATGGAGACTCACTATGGCGACTGCCTGAAGCGTCTCCCCGACTCTACTTCCTTGTTCCCACAATTCTGTTCTGTCTACTCCACCTACCTAATTTTCTGTTCTCTTAAAGGGCCAAGGCAGTTTTCTTTATTAATTAACCAATGAAAGAAACATAGACAGATAACTCTCCTCCATCATTTCCCCTTTTTCTGTTTAAACAAAAAAGAAAGGCTTCAACTTTAACATAGCAAAATTACATATAACAAAACAGTTATCAAGCAAGTATTACAGTTACAATATTTAGATCTATTTTATCTTTTATCATAACTAAGGAAAGCTATAACTATCTATTTATTCTTCAACTCCATCAAAGACTCCAGAAGGATATAATATTACCTAAGTAAACAAGTCATATGCAACTTTCAAACTCTAGAAATGACAGAGACAACTGGCTGCCTGGACAGACACCCAAAGTTCCTCTGTACCGTTGGGGCATCCATCTTCGGCCTTCAGGCCCATAGTGTCCAGCAGACATTTCCATGAAGCAGGAAATTCCAATGACAGTTCAGTCTTTTCCAAAGCATCATGTTCTTAGATCCAAATCCTGAAGTCATACCGTTAAGATGTCCATTCTGGTCTAGCCTGGCAGCCCATATATTGAAATGTCTCTCTGTATTTAGCTCCTTTACAGTCAAAAATTCCAAAGAAAACACAATAAAATACATAATCCAGACTCTCTGTGAATTTTCCATTTTTACGTGGCTTATTTTTACTCTATCACTTTACTTCTTTTAATCTATAACTATCTGTACTCTGTCTCTTTAAAGACTTTAACCTTTTTTTTTAAGGCATTAACTTTATTTTTTATATTTTTTTTCTTCTCTCAAGCCTACATACATTTATATGTCTGAATCTGTCCTATTGTGAATCTGTAATTTTTTAATATCCAGGAGCACTTCTTAAAAGGTTAACCACTTTTTAAAAACTTAAGTTGCGCCAGGTAGAGGTAATACGTACCGCCTGTTTACAGCCAAGTCTAAACCTTCTAGCTGAGCCAGGTGGGGAACATGTGCCCCTCTCTTCCACAGCTGGCTTCCCCTTGACAGGGCAGGCCCTGTTGAGCCTGGCCATGGAAGAGGCACCCAGTGTGAACCACAGCTAGCCTTAATAATTCAGTCCATGCTCTAGGGTGCCAGACCATGGAAGTTGCACACTTTTTCCCATGACTGGTCTCCTCAGGGCCATCCATGCCGTAGGAAGGCAGCCCATGGATGCTTGCCATGAAAGAGGGATACAGAGCTTTTCTAATATGGCTGCCTCTCCAAGGACTCTCTAGCTCCACAGTGGCTAGTTGTAAAAGATAGGGGTGCAGCTTTCCCAGCCAGGTACCTCAGGTTGTATCTAGCCCTGTGGAGGCAGGCTAGGAAATCAGGAGACACAGCATCCCTGGGCTGGCTCTCCAGGTCTCTCTGACCCTGTGAAGACCATCCTTTGAAGGGTGGTACAGCATCCTTGACTTGGTTTTTCAGGGCCTGTTCAGCCATGCAAAAGACTTGTAAGAGTGGGGTGAAACTTCCCCAGCCTGGATCCTGAAGGCATGTCTGGTCCTGCAGATACCAGACATGAGACAGGGGAGTACAGCATCTCTGCCTGGCTCCAAAAGGCCTGTTCGGCCCTGTCTAGGCCAGCTGTGAAAGAGGAGGGCACAGATTCTCCAGACTCCCACACAGTGCATGACCAACACTGGGGAGACCTGCCAGGGAACAGGGGCACAACTTCCCTGGCCTGTCTCCCCAGGGCATCACCAGCCCTAGCGAGTCCAGCCATGGAAAAGAGAAACACAATTTGCATGGCTTGGCACTCTATAGCATGGCCACCATTGGTGATGCCAGCCATATAAGTGGGGGTGGAACTTCCCCAGCCAGGGTCCCTATGACCTTTCCTGTTCTGTTGAGGCCAGTCATAAAAGAGGAGGGCACAGTTACTTCAGCCTGGATCCCAAGAGACTGTCCTCTCAATGGAAAGACAGACATCGAAAAGGGGCCACAGTTTCACTGGTCTGGTAGACCCTGAGTGGGGGGGCTAGTCTTGGAAGACAGGGTACAAGCCAGCCATGGAAGAGGGTACAGATTCCATGGCATGTTACCCCAGAGCATAGCTGGCCCAGGGAAAGCTAGCTATAGGAGAGATGGCACAGATTCCCTGGATCAGCTCCCCAAGGACTTTACAGCCCTGCAGATAAATGCCATGAAAGAGGAAAGAGTACAGCTTTCTAGGCCTGGATCCCAAGGGTCTGTCTGTCCCTCTAAAATGCTGCCACGATAGAGAGGGACACAGCTTCTTCGTTGGGCTTGTCTGTCCCTGTGCAGTACAGCTGTGGTGGTGGGGAGGGCAAAGGTTTCCTGGTGTGACTCCCCAGAGTAGGGTATAGGTTCTTCAAAAGGGATCCCCAGTACCTGTCCAGTACTATGTAGGCCAGGTGTGGAGGAAATAGCTTCTCCAGACTGGCTCCCTAGAGCATTGCAGGCCATTGGGAGACCAGCTTGCAGTTTGGGGGTATGCAACATCACAGGCTTGCCTCCCGAGGTCCTGTCCAGCTCTGTAGAGACTAGCCATGGAACAGTGGAGCACAGCCTCACAAAGCTTGCCAGGCTTTGAAGAGCCAGACAGGAAAAACTGCACCCTCTTCCATGGCTAGCTTCCCTTGGGCTGGCCATGCCCTGGGGTGCCAGGACATGAAATCTATGCCCCTTTTACATGGCTGACCTGTGCTCCTTCTTAAGGAGTTTAAGTCTTGTATTAGAAATAGCTTGGCCAAGCCTTGAGAATATAGTAACTACAACTATCTAGTCTTGAACCACATCAAAGCCCTGAGAAAGGACATACTATTACTTGACTAGACAGGAAGTGCAATCAAGCAACTTCCAAAATGTGCAATAAATGAGAGCTAGGCAATCACCCAAAGTCTCGTTTGCAGTGTTGGAACAATCAACTTTGGCTAAGGCCTGGAGTAACTAACAGACCATTTTGGGAGGCAGGAAATTTTTCAGAACCATCTTACTCTGCTTTGGCAAGGTTTGGCAGTCATTTTTCTTGTATCCTGCTTGTCCTGTCCAGGCACCATGCATTTTGTCAGTGGTCGAGGCATTGGCAGTTTCTTGCCCAAAGGTCAGTTTTGCCAAGAAGAAAACAAGCTCCAAGTAGAGTGTTTTTGGTGTTCAACAATCTCTTGGAAATAGATTGGTGCTGCCTGGAGCAATCATGTCTCACATCAACAGAACCCAAAGTTATTTAAATACCATGTTCTACAGTTCTTTGAAGTGGTTGAAGACTACATATTTATGCAGAATACAATCTCTATGTATCTAAAGAACCTGTTTAGCCTACCCATAAGTATGACAAAAATGACTATTGACCTATAATATTTGATACCTGTGTAACTTAAAAACTAAGACTTGATATTAGAATATTAAACAAACTATAAACAACTGTGCAGCAAATGACCTTAAAATTTAAACAATGTATAAGTATCTTAATCAGAGGTAGAAATATTTAATGCAATACAAAATATCTTTAGCAGAGGCAAAACATGCTTTAAATTGAAACATGCATGCATACAATCTGACAAAACAGCTTTGTGTAGGAGAACAAATATTGTAAACAGAAATAAGAGCATATTCAATATAACAAATATAATTTAAATTTGTATCAATATACAAGAATCTTTACCAGTGTAGCTCACAAGTATTCAATCTATTATTCACTATTATTATTATTAGTGTGAGTAAAATTACACTAATCTACCTATTATCTTATTTGATTTTCTCTTTTATCAAAGGGAAATCTGAGCCTACATAATTTCCACCCAAACCTACAACCCTATATAAGTAATAAACAACCCCTAACCCTGAGGGCAAACTTTGTTTGGAGAGGGGATGTCATCTTCTAGAATCACTTCCAGCTGTCATGGAGGCAATGTTCTTTCTATGGGATCCTGTATAATTAAAATGATGGTTAAGTTTCAAGATTACTATCTGGTATAATTGCAAATAGTTTCTGAGTAGGCTATAGAGTTTTTCTGAAACTCTTATTTGAAGTTATGGCCAGAAAGATGTAAGAAGGTGTACCATTTCATCTAATCACGTTGGAATCCTTTTGAGCATCTGGTACCCAAAACCAGTCTCAAAGTAGCATGATGTCGTATCAACCAGTTGGAGTCATTGTTGTGGGATCCCACCTTCTTCCTGGAAATGTCAAAAACTACTTCAGGAAAATTCATTGTTCATTGTAGAAAAGTTAAACATTATTTATATAGAAATATATTCAACAAAAGGTGCAATGGAGACAAAAATAAATATAGAGAAAAGTAAAATTTTTCCTAAATTATTTCTTATTTCTGTCCCATATCAGATAGCTTCTGACATGAGACAGAAACTGTGAGTTTTTCTTTTAACAAAATGTTTGAATTTAGAGAAGGGTAACAATTGTCCAACTCCAAAACCAGGTTTGATTTTTAAGTAGAGATATATACATGTTCAGATAATCAAATTTTACCATGCAGATGATACAGCATCATAAATCAGACTTCTCTTTGCTTGGTGATATTTTTTGGATATCTATCTTTCAATCTTTATGCATCTAGATGTCTAAAGTCTCACGAATTTTAGAAGATGAGTATTTTCATTCAAAGACAAGAACAGAAACCTGCCACAAACTTTGAGGTGTTCTTACCCCCTCTATGATTGCCACCTCTGTGGATGAGCTGCCATTTCTCTTTCTTAAAAGGTTTCTCTTTTTCAAGCAGAATCTTTTTTAATTTGACGGTATCCATAGATTTTCTTCTCCTGTGGAAACAAAAGTAAAACCCTTTCCCCAGTGTAGCACATCTCCTAGTTTCCATTGTGAGGTCAACACATTCTTGAAATACACCTGCTGTCTTAATTCAAAAGTTTTTTTTCTATTATCCAATGTCTTTCTCCTGCCATTGTTCCTTTCTCACTAGCATTAAGAAAGTTTAAGGTTAATAAAGCACTATGCAATCTAATTCTGGGGGTATTTTCCATTCCTCTCTGTTTATTTGACCTATCCTTTATGGTTAAATT
This sequence comes from Arvicola amphibius, assembly GCF_903992535.2. Lineage (NCBI taxonomy): Eukaryota > Metazoa > Chordata > Mammalia > Rodentia > Cricetidae > Arvicola > Arvicola amphibius. The sequence continues at coordinate 72,285,883 of NC_052049.1, read as the reverse complement.
GATCTTTCTATAACTGCCTGACCTGTAGGATTGTTTGGTATACCTGTAATATGCTTTATATTGTAAAAGCAAAAAGAAATTGTTTCATTTTCTTAGAGATATATGCTAAACAATTATCTGTCCTTATTTGTTCAGGTATACCCATGATGATCATAACTTCTAATAAATGCCTGGTTACTGAATAGCCTTTTCTGAGCTCAAGGTAGTTGCCCATTGAAAACATGAATAAGTTTCAATGGTGTGGTTTATATATTATAATTTTCCAAATTCTGTAAAGTGGAACACATACACTTGCCACATTTCATTCATTTGAGTATTCTTTTGGTTACTCCCTGCAGGTGAGTAACCTGCAAGTAGGACGTCTCTTTATAATCTCCTTAGCTTATTGCCATGTAATAGAAAACTCTTTCTTTAAACCCTTGCTATTGACATTGACATGATGTTTTTATGTTTTTATGGAATTTAAGACCTGAAACATACTTCCAATCAATAAATTGATCGATTTCTGCATTACCTTGTGCTAGAGAACCCGGTAGACCCATATGGGATTGGATGTGTGTTATGTATATAGGACAAAGCCTATTCCTGATTATGTCTTGCACCTGAATGAAAAATGATGTCAATTCTGTATCATCTAGTATAAATTCAGTGGTTTCAATATGCAAGACAACTTCTGCATATTGTGAATCAGTAACTATATTGAGAGGTTCTTTATAATCCCTTAGTAACATAAGAATAGCATATAATTCTGCCTTCTGGATAGAATTATAATTAAAAGGACTTTGTTCCATCTTACTTAAATCTTCTGATTTGTAATCTTCTTTTCCTGATTTATTTGCATCAGTAGAAATGTACCATCTCCAGCTATTGCTGTGTCACATACAATGAAGGGAAGGATTAAAGTAGTTCTGTTTATAAGGTTAATTCTATCACTTTTGCTATTAATCTCTCCTTAAAAATTGCACATGCTCTTTGCCAGTGTTCATTGTATTTCCATAAATTTTTTAATCTCATCAGTAGTAAAAGATACTATAATCTCTGCTGGGTCTATATCTACTACTTGATGAAGTCTTAGTTTTCTTTTATAATTAATTCAGAGACTTTTTCCACATAAGTTTTAATTTTTTTACTTGGTTTATGTGGTAAAAAGATCCATTCTAAGATCATCTCTTCCCTCTGTATTAATTCTGGAAGGAAATATGACTAGAATGCAATTAAGATTTGGATTCACTCAATCTACATGTGTCTTCTATAATTTCTCTTCAACCATAGTTAATTCTCTCTCGGCTTCAGCTTTAATTGCCTGGGGCTATTTATGTCTTTATCACAATCTAAAATTTTGTTTAAATGCATGATTAGAACTGGCATTATCCCAACAGCTGGTTGTAGACTGGGAATGTCTCCTAACAATTTTTAAAAGTCATTAAGAGTCCACAATTGGTCTCTCCTAATTTGTGCCTCTTTTGTACTAGTTTTCTCTAAACCTACTTTATAACCTAGGTAACTGACAGAATTTCCTCCTTGTATTTTTCCAGGAGCAATTTGAAATCCTTATTTAGGCAAAACTTTCTTTACTCCTTCAAACATTCTTTCTAAGGTATCTACATTCAAATCAGATAGCAAAATGTCATCCATATAAATTATAGATTTAAGAAATTATTTATGTATTATTTCAAATGACTGACTTACAACATATTGGCTCGGATTGGAGGTATTGAGCAATCCCTGTAGAAGGATGATTCACTGACATCTTCTAAGAGGCTGAGAATTATTATAAGTAGGCACTGTGAAGGTAAATTTTTCTCTGTCCTTTTCTTGTAAAGGTATAGTGAAGAAACAAGCTTTAAATCAATAACTATAAGAGGCCATCATTTAGGAAATAGAGAAAGCAGAGAAATTCCAGATTGTAGAGGGCCCATAGATTGAATTACCTTGTTGACAGCCCTTAGATCTGTCACCATTCTCCATTTTCCAGATATCTTTTAAACAACAAATTCCAAGAGTTGATTGATTCCTCAATATGGTGAGCTTGCTCACCATATCAGCTGTTCTAAAGCCTGCAGTTTGTCTCCCATTAAACCTGTATTGCTTTCTCAGTTAACCATTTTAAATACAGGCCCATTAGTACCTCTGAAGATTTGTTAGTTGCAGTGTGTATGCATCTATATATACTTTTAATTTTGGTCTTTGATCATTTATAGAAATCTGCCAAAATATGTGTTTCCTATTTCCTATTGGAGTATTTGATTTGTCCTCCATGTGTATTCCATTATCCAAAACAGTATTTTTTTACAGTAGGCACTGAATATTTTAATTTTCCTAGTAGACATGTTCTTCACAGTGACTGGGAATGACTAAACCACATTTGACATGGGGACCTGTGAGAGGTCCCTGCAAAATTTTCCTAATGGTATCGTTTCCTTGTCTGTCTTTTGTTGATCTACATTCATTGGTCCAGACTTCCCACATATTCCAGAAGAGTGTAATCTTCTATTTTGCCATTCTAAGAGGAGACAATATTTCTAGGAATTCCTTGTATACAATCTCTTTTCAGATGTCCTATTCTAACATAATTAAAACATTTAGAATTGTGATGTCTCCTTATAACTTTGGAAATTGCTTAACCTACATAAGCCTCATTATTATAGTCAAATGTCTCAATGTTCATTGTATACAGGATCCATTCATCCATTAGTGATGATCTAACCCTTAAAGGCCCAAGTATCTTTTTACATTCTAAGTTGGCATTTTCAAAAGCCAGAGATTCAGTAAGTACTTGTCTAGCTTCTGCTTCTGTTACTCCTATTTGAACAGCCTTAGTTAATCTTTGTAAAAAGTCACTAAAGGGCTCTCTTTGGTCCTGTTTAACCCCAATATAAGATTTAATTTGTTTTCCTAGTTCTTGCACCCTGTCCTAAGCATTTAAGGCTCTGTGTGACAGAGGGACAGGATCTGTTTATTGTAGAGAGCTTGTTTCTATGGATCATCATAAACATTCTCACTAAGAATTTGATCTTGGTGACCCTCAAGTCCTTTTGCTTTCCCTGTTGTTCTAAAATTTTCACCTCTTCTCACCAATAGCATTTCCACAGTAGTTGTGGCCCATCTCCCAGGGCCACTGAAACTAATTGAAGCCAATTGTGAGGGGTGGCCTTATTTCTAGAAGCCCATGTCTTTACCATCTCCCTAACAAATAGTGAATGTAAGCCATAAGATACTACTGCTTGCTTAATTTCTTTTAGATAATTCATAACTTTGTATCCATCTATATTCTTTGGATACTTTCGGGCATTTAGAACTTAATGCTTTTTCAGAGGTGATTATAGGGTATGAAGCTGAAGCCCTGGGTAAGCCATCTCTGACCTTGACATGTACTGGCGATGTTAAAATCAGTTTTTTAACCTTCTCTCCCTGCTCATCAACTTTGATCATTTCTTCAGGAGTGTTAAATCTTTTCACTACTGTCTTTTGTAAAGCCTGAATCTCTTGGTTTGTGTATATTTCTAGTGATTTCATTGAGACACCTTGCCTCTGGTCCCCATTCTGTATACGTGATTCCAAGGTATAAAGTGTTTCCTTTAAAGATAATATCTCATCCTTGGACATTATTTGGATAGTGTGAAAATTGTCTTCCTGGAGAGATACTCTATCTGCTAACCTATCATAACATTTTTAACATATTTTAATCATCAAATTCAACAGGATAAATTCTTTCAGATATTTTCACAGTTCCCTTTACATGGATTGATTTTTTTCAAATTAATGTTATTCTTTTCAATGGTATTAATTTTTTCACCTACCTGTTCATTATTAGTCTGTGATGACTGTATCATCTTGAAAAGTGCCTTCATTCTTGGCTCTGTTATAAAGCTGTTTTTAAGGATACAATATGAAAAAAAGGTAAGTTCCAATATCCAATAAATGGATGTATCTGAAAAAAACACATAAGCCTTGCACAATACTATCCATAGTATAAACAAAAAGGTTATTAAATTCCTTAATGATAATATTGTCAGCCATCCTATAACTTATAACCTTTAAACTTATCAATTTATGCACTGTCATTAAATTTCAGTAAATTGTTGTAGGTGTAATAATCTTTATTGACCAGCAGGTGTCAGGTTGCAGCCACATGGTGGGGAGATGCAACCAGCAGTGAAATAGGACTGTTTACACCACTTTAGGTCCTCAAGCAATGGTGCCTGGTTAAATACTAACAAACACACTTTGCTTGACAAATTTAGAGCAAGTAAATCAATTCCATACACAGAGAGAGCTCTTTGGTGGCCAGAATATCCAAGAGCCCAGAGCTCATGAAAAGGGAACATAACCCAAAAGCTGCACAAGTCTCTGCAAAGCAGGGAAAGCAGAAGAGAGGAAGGAAGTATGCATAAGCCCACTGCACAGTAACTCCACTGTGTTGTGGTATTGGCAAAAAAAATTAAAAAAAAAAAGAAAAGAAAGTAGGTGAAATCAAGTCAGGATAGCGACAGGGTGTGGGAGACCTTCTGGGCCATGGGCACTTGGAGCCTTTTAGGCTGGTTCCAGTAGGTGTGGAGTTGGGGTTCACATGGGTGCCAGATGAAGAGGGACATTATGAAAATAATCCCACATTTGCTCAGAATTGAGTATAATAAAGGGTTATTTATTTAGGGGTAGACTCACAGATCATAATCCTCCACATGAATGGGGAACAGAAACCACATCCAAAAGCCTAGAGAGAGTGATCACACACTTTAGGTCGGCATTAATAGTATAAGAGGCCAAGTGGGCTCTTTAAGATACCAAGTGGGCTTAAAGGCTACTGGCTGAAAGAGTTCCCACAGCAGGGAGGCCAGTCAAGGAAGAGGGGGGATCAAATTCCCTAGTCTGGGTCCCCCAGGCCATAACTAGCACTGGGAAGGTCAGCTCTGAAAGAGGTATCACAACTTTCCTGGCCTGGCAGGCCCTAAGAAGGACTGACCAGGAAGAGGAAACACAAGCCAGTCATGGAAGAGGGGGAACAAGTCCCATGGCCTGGCTCCCTAGGCACTGTACAGCCCTGGGGAAGACAGCCGTGGGGTGTGCATCTTCTCAGGCCTAGCTCTCCAGGGCCTGTCAAGTCCTGTCAAGCCATAAGAGGAGGCTCAGGCCTGCAATGACAGAGGGGGCACAGCTCCCCAAGATGGGACAATAAGCCTTGTCTGGCTCTGGGGATGCCAACCAAGGATAAGAGGGCATATATCCCCCAAATTGTATGCCTCTTGGAATGACAGTCATGGAAGAGAGGGTTCAAATTCCCCAGCACGGCACGCCAGGCTTTGTCCTGCCCTGAGAAGGCCAGCTGTGGAAGAGAGGGTACAGCTTCTTGGGCCTGAACCTGCAGGTGTTGGCCTACACTGGGAGGCCAGCCATGGAAGAGGGGTGTGCAGCTTCCCAGGCCTGGCTCCCAGGGCCTGTCTGACCCTGTAAAGGCCAGATGTGGAAGAGGAGACATGGTTCTCCAGCATGGCTTCCTAGGACCTGTCTGAACCTGTGGAGGCCAGCTGTAGAAGACTGGGGATCAACTTCCCTGGCCTAGCTCCCCAGGGCCTGTCTGGACATTTGTAGACTAGCTGTGAAAGGGGGGGTGCCTACCCTCGCATGAGACAGGGCCTATCCAGCCATAAAAGAGAGGGTTGCAGTCTCCCTGGCCTGGCACCCCAGGTCCTATCCTGGGAAGGCCAGGGTTAGAAGAGGTACTGTAGCTTCCCTGACTTGGCAGACTTTGGGGAGGCAAGCCATGAAAGAGGGAGCACAGGCTTTCCATGGAAATGGGGTCCCAACTTCTATGGCCTGGCTCACCAGGCACTGTCTGGCCCTGGGGAGGCCAGCCATTGAAGAGGGGTACAGCTTCAACAGTCTGACTTCCCTGGGCCTATCTGGTCTTGGGAAAGCCAACTGTTGAAGAAGGGGCAGAGGCCTCCTATGGAAGAGCAGGTGCAGCTTCCACAAGTGGCTCAAGAGGCCTTGTTCAGCCCTGGGGAGACCATACAAGAAGAAGAGGGCATAATTTCCCCAGCCTGTACATCTTTGGAGAGGCCAGCCATGGAAGAGGGAGCATAACTTTCCTGACCATGTACCCCAGGGACTTTTCTCTCCTGGGGAGATCAGTTGTGGAAGAGAGGGGACACATCTTCCTTGGCTTGGCTTCCCAGGGTCTAGAATGCCCAGTGAGGCCAGCTCTGGAATAGGTGGGTATAGCTTCCCAGGCCTGGCTCCCAAGGTCCATTCCAGTCTATGGAAGCTAGCCATGGAAGGGGGGGGGGACGTGCAGCTTCCATGACCTGGCTCTCTGGGACATAACCAGCCATGGGGAGGCAAACATTGGAAGATTGGGGCACAGCTTTACCAAGCTGGCTCACCGGGGAAGATATCCCTGGAAGAGGAGGCGCAGACCTGGCATGGAGGACACTAGAGAGGACAGTCATAGAAGAGAGGGCACAGGCCAGCCATGGAAGAGAGGGCATAGCTCCAACAGCCTGGCTTTCAAGGCATTGTACAGATGTTGGGAGCATAGCTATGGAAGAGAATGGTGTAGCTTCCCTGGACTTGGTTCCAAGGGCCTGTCTAGCCCTGGGCAGGCCAGCCATGGAAGAGGGGGTTGCAGCTTCCGCAGTCTAGCTCTCCAGAGCTTGTGAGGTCCTACCAAGTCCATCTGTGGAAGAGCAGGGCTCAGCTTCCCAAACCTGGCTCCCAAGGGTTTTCTGATCAAAGGGAGGTCATTCAGGGAAAAGGGGGAGGACAGCTTCACAGGCCTGGTTACCCAAGGCCTGTCCTGTCCTGGGGAGGCTGATTGTAGAAGAGAAGTCTTGTCCACCCTCAGGGAATACAGACACCAAAGAGTGGGGTTCAGCTTCACCAGCCTGTCTCCCCAGGAACTGTTCAGTCATGAAGAATCCTGCCATTGTAGAGAGGACTTATCTAATTCTAGGGTGTCCAGGGGTAGAAGAGTGTTGCACAGCCTCCCCAGTCTGAACCTCTGCCACTCTGGACCTGGGGAAGCCAGCTGGGGAAGAGGCACCTCAGGTTCTCTGGTCCCGCAGGCTCTGTGGAGTCCAGCCGTGGAAGAGAGGGCACAAGCCATCTGTGGAAGAACGGGGGTCAGCTTCCCTAGCCTGGGTCCCCATATTGCCCTGGGGAGTCCAGTCATAAAAGAAGATGTGCAGCTGTCCTAGCCTGGGCTCCCCAGAGTCTATCTTGTCCTGGGAAAGTGAACTGTGGAAGATAAGGCCTGTCCACAACTGGGGAGGTCAGCCATGGAAGAGGAGCCACAGCTCCCCTGGCCTGGATGGCCCTATGGTGAACAACTTTAGAAGAGGGAGAACAGTCCAGTTATGGGAAAGAGGACACAGCTTCCAAAGTGGCCTTGCGAGGGCAGCTGTGGAAGAAGTGGTTGCAGCTTCCCTGGTCTAGGTCTCCATAGACTGTCATGTTCTGAGAAAGCCAGTCATGGAAGAGGGAGCAAAGCTTCCAAAGCCTGACTACCCATTGCTATAAAGCCCTGGGAAGGACAGCCATGGAAGTGGTGGGTGCAGCTTACCTGGACTGGCGCCCCTAGGCCTTTCCTGTCCTAAAAAGGCCATCTGTGGAAGATGTGACACAGGTTCTCTGGCATGGCAGGACCTGGGGAGCCTAGCTGTTGGAGAGGGGGCACAGGCCTGCTTTGGAAAAGGGGGAGCAGCTTCCATTGGTGGCTCTCCAGGCCTTGTCTGGCCCTGATCAGTCTGGCCTTAGGGAGGCCAACCATGGAAGAGGAGGCACAGTTTTCTTGACTGTCAGTCCCTAGGGAGGACAGCAGTGAAAGGGGAAGCACAGGCCAGCTATGCAAGAGTGGGGCACAGCTTCCAGGGTCTGGATCCCCAGGCACCATAGCCCTGGGGAGCACAACTATGAAAGTGGCAGCCAGCTTCCCAGAGCTGGATTCCAAGTGCCTGTCTTGTCCCCCAAAGCCCAGCAATGGAAGAAGTGGACTCACCTTCCATGTTCTGGCTCTCCAGGAATATTCCAACCCTTTGGAAGCCAGCTGCGGAAGGGAGGTACAACTTCTCTGACATGAGAGGGCCAAGCAAGGGAAGCTGTACCCACTCTTTCACACCTGGCCTCTTCAGGGCCAAACAGGCTCTGGATTGACAGGCCAGGGAAGCTGTGCCCCCACTTCCATGGATGACCTCAGGAGTACCAGTCAGGTGCTGGGAAGCCAGGCCAGGGAGGCTGTGCCCCCACTTCCATGGCTGGAAACCTAAGGGATGGCCAGGTCCTGGTGCACCAGGTTTGGGAAGTTGTGCTACCTTTTCCATGGGCCAACCAGTCTCTGGGATGTCAGGCCTAGGAACATATTTCTCCTTTTCTGTGGCTGGTCTTCCCGAGGCCAGCAAGTTCCTGTGCAAGTTCAAGTGTCCTGGACAGCTTGCCAATTATCCACAGCTGGCCTCTCCAGGGCCAGCCAGTTCCTAAGGTGCCAGGCTGGGGAAATTTCATCCCCTCTTCCACAGCTAGTATATTCAGGGTTGGCTAGCCCCTCCAGTGCCCATTCAGGGAAGCTGCACAGCCTCTTCCACAAATGGCATACCCAGTCTGGCCAGGTCCTGGTGTACCAAGGCAGAGAAGCTGTGACACCTCTTCTACATCTGGCATCCCAAAGCCTGACAGTCCCTGGGTTTCCATGCACAGGGAATGTGCTTAAACTCGTCCACAACTGGCCTCCCTAGGGCTATTCTGACCCCATTCTGGGGAAGCTGCACCCTGTCTTCCATGGCTGGCCTACCCAGGGCTGGCCAGACACCAGTCATGGAAGCCCTGCCCCCTCATCCATGGTTGGGCCTCTCCAGGGCCAGACAATCCCTGGAGTTTCAGGCCAGGTAAGATGTGCCCCCTTTTCCATGACTGGTCTACCCAGGGCCAGGTCAAGTAAGATGTGTAAACTCTTTGACAGTTGGCCTTCCCAAGGTCATTCAGTCCCTATGGCACCAGGCCAGGGAAGTTGCTCAACCTTTTCCAGAGCTAGCCTCCCTAGTGCCTGGCAGGCCCTGGGGTACCAAGCTAGGAAAACTCAGCCCCAGATTCCACAACTGACCCCTCTAGAGCTGGCAGTGCCAGACCAGGGAAGCTGAGCCCCCTCTTCCATGGCTGGCTTCCCCAGTACCAGCCAGCTCTGGGGGTCCAGGCCTGGGAAGTTGGGCCACTCTTCCATGGCTGGCCTCCCCAGAGCTGGCCAGTTCCTCAGTTGCCATGCCAGGAAGGATTGTCTTCTTTTCTATGACTTCCCCAATGCCAGCCAGTTCTTTAGGTGATAGGCTGGGGAAGATGTGTCCCTTTTCTATGGCCAGGCACTGGAGTGACAGACTGAGGAATCTGCACCCACTCTTCCATGCCTGTACCCTTCAGTTAGGCCAGGCGCTGGGGTGCCAGGCCAGCAAAATTGCAACCCTATGGCTGTTCTCCGGAGGAACATCCAGGCCTGGGATGCCAGACCTGGGAAGCTGGGTCCCCTTTTTCATAACTCTCTGTCCATGGACTAGACAGATCCTGCAGTTCCATTACAGAGAAGCTGAACCCTATTTTCCACAGCTGGTCTCCCCAGGTCTGAGCAGGCCCTGGGGTACCAGGATGGGGAATCTGAGCTCCTTCTATAATGGCTAGTCTCCCCAGGGCTTGTCAGTTCCTGGGGTACTAGGATGTCAGGAAGATGCTTCCCCTCTTCCATGGCTGCTCTGCCTAGGGCTGGCCAGGTCCTGGAGTACTAGCCAAGGAAGATGTGCCAGACCAGGGAAGCTGTGCCACCGATTCCACGGCTGACCTCACCAGGACTGGCCAGTCCCTAAGGTACCAGGCCACGTAAGTTGTGTCCACTATTTTATGGAGAGCCTCCCAAAGACTGGCCAGGCCCTGGGTGCAACATCAGGGATTCTGTGCACTCTCTTCCATGACTGACCTCCCCTGTGCCCTTCAGGTCCTGGGGTGCCAGGATGTTAAAGCTGCATCCACAGCTCCATGACTGCCAGGCAATTGACCTGTGTCCCCTTTTCTATAGCAGGCATCCCCAGGGAAGCAAGACCTGGTGATAACAGGCCTTGTAAGATGTACCCCTTCTTACATGACTGGCTTCCAAAGGGTCAGGTAGGCTCTTGGGTGCCAGACTGGGGAAGGTTCAACCCCTCTTCAAAAGCTGCCCTTGCCCGGGGGTGCTAGGCTGGGTATCTCTAACCCCTCTTCCACAGTTGGCCTCCTCAGGGCTGGCTTGGCCATCAGGTGCCAGGTCAGGGAAACTTTGCCCCCTCTTCCATACCTGGCCTCCCCAAGTATGGCCAGGCCCTGCTGCACCAGACCAGGGAAGCTGTACTTGCTTTTCCACAGCTGGCCACACCTCAGGGTGTTCCAGTTCTTCGGATGCCAGGCTGGGGAATTTGTGCCCCCTTTTCCACGGATGGCTTACTGTACTGGCCAGAAGGCACTCTCAGACCCCACTTCCAGTGGGATCAGTGGTGCCAGGTTGAGCTAGCTCTGTCCCTCTTCCACAGCTGGTGTCCCCTTTGCCAGCCAGGACTTGTGGATCCAGACTGGGGAAGCACAACCCCTCTTCAATGACTGGTATCCCCAGAGCAGGGCAGGACTTTGGGTGCCAGGCCAGTGAAGATGCAGCCCCCTTTCCATGACTGACCTTTCAGAGAGCAGGTTAGGCCCTGGAGTTTCAGGCTGAGGGAACTGTTCCCCCTGCTCCACGGTTAGCTTCTCAGAGCTAGCAAGGGCCTGGGGTGCCTTGCTAAGGAAACTTCACCCCCTCTTCCATGACTGATCTACCCAGGACTGGCCAGGCTCTGGGGTGCCTGGCTGTAGAAGCTGTGCCTCCTCTTCCATGACTGGCCTCCAGAGGACAAGTCAAGGCTTTTTTAAAATATTTATTTATTTATCTATTATACAATATTTTGTCTGTGTGTATGTCTGCAGGTCAGAAGAGGGCACCAGACCTCATTACAAATGGTTGTGAGCCACCACGTGGTTGCTGGGATTGAACTCAGGACCTTTGGAAGAGCAGACAATACTCTTAACTACTGAGCCATCTCTCCAGCCCCCAAGCCAAGGCTTTGAGTGCTAGGAGAGGCTATATGGGCCTTTCTTTCTCAGCTGGCCTCCTAAGGGATGACCAGGCCCTGGGATGCCAGATTGGGCAAGCTGCACCCACAGAACCATGTCTGCCAGACAGGGAAGCTGTATGCCCACTTCTGTAACTGGCCACTTCAGGAGTCCAGTCCTGAGTTCATGTCCTCCAGTGCCAGGACAGGGAAGAAATGCTAACTTACAACTGACAGGCAGGAAAACTGAGTCCCCATTTCCACTACTGGTTTCCCCACGGCCATCCAGGCCCTGTGGTACCAGGCTGGGGAAGCTGTGTCTTCTCTTCCATGACTGGATTCCATGTGCTGGCTATGCCATTGGGTGCCAGTATGGGAAAGCTCCGCTGTCAGTTCCATGGCTATCAGGAGGGGAACTGTACTCCCTCTTCCAAAGCTGACCTCCCCAGTGCTGTCCAGGCCTGGAGTCCCAGACCAGGGAGATACACTTCTATAACTGTAAAGCAGGGAAACCTGTACCCTCTCCTACTGCTGACTTCCTATTTGCCAGACTGGCCCTGTTATGTCAGGCCAGGAAACCTGTGTTCCCTCTTTCACTGCTGAAAATCCCAGTGCTGGCCAACTCCTAGGGTACGTGTCTAGGGAAATTGAGACCTCTCTTCAATGACTGGACTCTCCAGGGCCAACCAGGCCCAGTGTTCAAGGCAGGGGAAGGAGCAACCCCTCTTCCATGGTTGGTGTACTCAGCCTGGCCAGGACCTGGGGTGTCAGGCATGAGAATCTGTGCCCCCTGCCACCTCAGGCCTCTCAAGGTCCAGTCAGGGACTGCGGTGCCAGGTTGGTAAAACTGCATACCCTATTCCAAGGCTGGTCTCCCTAGTGGTGTGAAAGACCAGATCCTAAAGTACTAGGCCAACCCTTGGCGTTCCAGGTCAGGAAGCTGTTCCTTCCCTTTTCCATACAGATGCTGGGGTGCCAGGGCAGGGAAGCTGCACTACCATTCCAAAGCTGACCACCCTCCCCCCACTGGGGGGCTGATCAGACACTGTGGTTTCAGGCTGGGAAAACCACTCCCTCTTCCATGGTTAGCTTTTCAGATGCCAGGCCAGTGAAGCTGGGCCCCCTCTTCCACAGCTGTTCACCATAGGCCTCCAAAACCCTGTAGTACCAGGCCAGAGAAGCTACATATCCTCTTCAGTGACTGGCATACTGAAAGTTGGCCAGGCCCTGGGTGACAGGCCTGGTAAGCTGCACACATTTTTCCACAGCTGGCCCAAGTGGCAGTCAGACCCTGAGGTGTCAGGCCAGGGACAATGCTCCCCCCTCTTTCATGGTTGGCATACCCAGTGCTGACCATGCCTTGGGATACCAGGCTCGGGGAGATGTGCCCCATCTTCCACAGCTGTTCTCCCCAAGGCCGGCCTGGCTCTGGGCTGTCAGGTCAGGAAAGATGTGCCCACTCTTCCATGATTTGTCTCCCCAGGCCAGCCAGTCCCTGGGTTGGCAGGCTGGAGAAGCTGTGCCCCCTCTTCCACTGCTGACTTCTCCTAAATCCACCAGTCTCTACGGTGCAAGTTCAGGGTAGCTGTCCCCTGTCTTCCATGACTGGCCTCACCAAGGCCAGCCAGTCCCTGGGATTCCAGGATGGGGAAGCTGCACTCCCTCTTCCATTGCTGGCCACCCACAGCCTGCACAAGCCCTTGGGTGTCAGACCAGGGAAGCTGTGCCCTGTGTTCCACAGCTGACCTTACCAAAGATGGTCAGGCTCTTGACTGCCAGACTGGGAAGATATGCCCACTCTTTCATGACTGGGCTGGCCAGTACCTGGAGTGCCAGATTGGGGAAGCTACCCTCTTCCATGGCTGACTTCCCCTGGGCCAGCCAGTGCCTGAGGTGCCAGGCTGGGAATGGCACACCCACAGGTCCACAACAACCAGGTAGGAGAACTGTGACCCCTCTTCATTACCATCTTTCCCCAGGACTGACCAGGCCCTTTCATGCCAGGCTTTGGAAGATATGCCCACACATTCATGAATACCAGGCAGGGGAACTACATCCCCTCTTCCATGGCTTACTTCCTCTTGGCTGGCCAGACCCTGGGGTGCCATACTGGGGAATCTCTGCCCCAACTTCCAAGGCTGGCCTCCCCAGGGTGGACCAGTTCCTAAGGTGCCAGGCCAGGGAAGCTGTGCCCCTTTTCTATGGCTGGCTTCCTGAAAACTGACCAGGCCTTAGGTGCCAGGCAGAGGAAGCTGCATGCCCTCTTCCAAGGCTGGCCAGCCAGGCTTTAGGGTGCCAAGCTGTGGAAGTTATGTCAGCTCCCAAACAGCTGGATTACCCAGGGCTGGCCAGTTCCTAAGGTTCCAGGCCAGGGCAACTGCAACTTTCTTCAATGGCTGACCTCCTCAGGGCTTGCCAGGCTCTTGCGTGCCAGGCCAAATAATATGTGCCCTTTCTTCTATGTCTGGCCTCTTAAGGGTGGGAAAGGTTCAGGGATACCAAGCCATTGAAGCTGCACCTCCTCTTCCAAGGTTAGCTGCTGGAGGGTCAGCCAAGCACTGGGTGGCAGGCTGGGGAAATTGAATGCCATCTTGCATGACTGGCCTCCCAAGGGTCAGCCATACCCTGAGGTGCCAGACCAGAGAATATACACACCCTCTCCCCTGGCTGGCCTCTACAGTGCCAACCAAGCCTTGGGATGCCAGGCTGGGAAGATGTGCCCACCCTTTTATGACTGGTCTCACCAGGCTGGCCAGTACCTTGGTTGGCATGCTAGAGAAGCTGTGCCCCTTCTTCTACTGCTAACTTCCCCTGGATCTACCAGTTGCTATGGTGTAAGGTCAGTGTTGCTGTGCACTGTCTTTCATGACTGGCCTCACCAGGACTGGCCAGTCCCTGGGAAATTGTACTCCCTTTTCCATTACTGACCACTCACTGCCTGGGCAAGCCCTTGGGTGTCAGACCAGGGAAGCTGCTCCCCCTCATCCACAACTAGTAATGCCTGGGCTGGGAAAGCTGTGCCCACTCTTCCTTGGCTATCCTCCCTTGGGTAAGCCAGACACTGAGGTGCCAGATTGAGAATGCTGCAGGCTCAGTTCCACAACTTCCAGGCAGGGGAATTATGCCCCCTCTCCCATGACTGGTATCCCCTGGGCCAATCAGACCCTGACTTGCCAGGTCAGGGAAGCTGCACACCATCTTTTATGGCTGGCCTCCCCTGGGACCAGCCAGGCCTGGGCTATCAGTCTGGAAAAATTGCATACTTTTTTTCATTGCTGTCCTCCTCCAGGCCAGCCAGGACCTGGGGTTCCAGGCTGAGTAAACTGTGCCCCATCTTACATGGTCGACTTCCCTGGACCCACCAGTCCTTAAGGTGTCAGTCCAGGGAAGCTGTACCCTTCTTCCACAACTGGCCTCACCAGGGCCAAGCAGGCACTACTGTTCCAGGACGGGGCAACTGCACACCCTCTTCCACTGCGGGCCTCCCCATGCCTGGGCAAACCCTTGGGTACCAGGTCAGGGAAGCTGCTCCCCCTCTTCCATGGCCAATCACCCTAAGGCCAATGGGGCCAGCTTGGGAAAGCTGGGCTCACTCTTCCATAGCTGGCCTGCTCCAGGGCAAATGAGGCCCTGGGATGACAGACTGGGGATGTTGCATTCCAAATTCCATGGCTAGCCTCCCCAGAACTGACCAGGCCCTGGGGCCCAGGTCAAGGATGCTACACCCCCTTTTCCGCAGCTGGCCTCCCCAACATCAGCCTCTCCCTGGTGTTTCAGACTGGGGAAGAGTGCACTCCCTCTTCCATGGCAGTCTTCTCGACGCCCAGCCAGGTCCTGTGGTGCCAGGTCGTGGAATCTGCACCCCCTATTCAACAGTTGCTCTCTCTAGGGCCAGCCAGGCTCTACAGTGCCAGGCCAGGTAGTTGCATCCCCTATTCCATGGCTGGCCTCCCTAGGGCCAGCTAGGTCATATGGTGACAGGCTGAGGTAGATGTGTCTCAAACTCTGTGGTGGGCTAGATGAGTCCCTCTTCATCAACTGGCCTCCTTGGGGCTGGTCAAACCCAGTGGTACCAGGTTGGGGAAATTGTGCCTACAGTTCCATGGCTGTCAGTCAGGGGAATTACACCCCCTCTTCGATGACTGACCTTACCAGGGCTGATCAGGTCCTTGAGTGCCAGAATGGGAAAGACATGCCCACTCTTCCATGACTGTCAGGCAGGGAACTGAACCCCACTTTCACAGCTGACCACCAGAGTTCCAGTTATGCCCTGGAGTGCCAGACTGGGAAAGCTGTACACCCTCTTCAACAAAAGGCCTCCCAAGTACCAGTCAGACCCTGGAGTGACAGGCCAGGAAAGCTGCTCTCCCCAGGGCTGGCCAGGTCCTGGGGTGCCAGGCCAGGTGATTGTACCACCTCTACTATGAATGGCTTCTTCAGGGATGGCAAAGCCCTGGTGTGTCAGCCCGGGAAAGCTGTGCCCTCTCTTGCACAGCTGACCTCACCCAATCTAGCCAAGGCGTTGTGCACCAGGCCAGGGAAGTTGTGTACCATCTTCAACCGTTGGCCTCCCCAACTCTGGCCAGGCCCTGCTGGGCCAGTACAGGGAAAGTGCACTCCTTCTTCCTCAGATGGCCTCCCCTGGGTCGGCCAGTCCCTGGGGTGCCAGGCCAGGGAAGATGTGTCCCTCTTCTATGACTGGTTTACCCAGAGTCAATCAGTTCATGGGGTGCCAGGTCTGGGAAACTGCATTGTTCTTCCACAGCCAGTCCCCAAGATGCCATGCTGGGGCAACTTCACCCTCTCTTTCACGGCTGACCTACACAGACTAGTCAGGCCCTGAGGTTCCCAGCTGAGAAAGCTGTGCTACCTCTTCCATGACTGGACTCCCCAAGGCCGGCTAGGCCCTGGGGTACCAGGACATGGAAGATGTGTGCCCTCTTCTATGGATGGCCTTGCCATGGCCAGCCAGGCCCTGGGGTGTGAGGTAGCAAGCCCACTTTTCAACAGTTAGATTCCTCAGGGACAGACAGCTGCTAAGGTGCTAGGCCATTGAAATTGTGTCCCCTCTTCCATGTCTGCCTTCCCCAGTGTCAGCCAGGCCCTGATTCATCAGGCCAGAGTAGCTGACCTCCCCAGGACTAGACAGTCCCTGGGCTGCGAGGCTAGGGAAGATGTACTCATTTTTACACAGCTGGTCCCCCTAAGGCAACGCAGTAACTAAGGTGCCAGGCTGGGGAATCTGTGACACCTCTTCCACTGCTTGCTTTAATATTAAGGGCCCACAAAGTCTGGTGGTGCCAGGCCAGTGAAGTGGCAACCCTTCTTCCATAAGTCTTTCCTACTGAGGGCTTTCCAGGAGGCCTTGGGGTGCCTGTGCATGAAAGCTCTCAACACCCTCTTTCATTGGTGGCCTCCCCAGTGCAGGCCAGGACCTGGGGTGCAAAGCTGGGGAAGTTGTTCCCCCTCTTCCACAGCTGGCCTCTCCAGGTCTCACTAGTCCCTAAGATGTCAGGCCAGGGAAGCTGTACTTCCTCTTCTAGGACTAATGTCTTCAGGGCCAGCCAGTTCATGGGATGCCATACTGGGGAAGATGTTCCCCCTTTTCCACAGATGGTCTATGAGGTCCTGGGGTTCCAGGCTTAAGAAGAAGTACAAACTTTTCCACAGCTGCCTTCCCCAGGGCTAGTCACTCCCTAACGTTCCAGACTGGGGAAACTGCATCTCTTCTTTCTTGGCTAGACGCTTCAGGGTTGGACAGGCCCTGGGATACCAGGCTGGGCAAGCTGTACCTCTTCTTCATTGGCTGGCCTACCCAGGGCTGACCAGGTTCTGGGGTGTTTGACCATGGAAGTTCTACCCCATCTTCCATGGCTGGCCTCCCATTGGTTGTCCAGGGACTGGGTTACCAGGTTGGGGAAACTGCAAAGTCTCTTCCATGGCTGGCCTCACTAATACCAGCCAGGCCCTGGGATGCTTATTCATGGAGTCTCAGCTCCTTCCATAAGTGGCCTCGGCATGGCCAGCCAGGTCCTTGGGTATCAGGATGGGTAAGCTGCACCCTCACTTCCAAGACTTTTCTCCCCAGGGCCAGCCAATTTCTAAGGTGCTAGGCTGGTGAAGTTGTGCCATCTCTTCCATAGCTGGCCTCCCCAGGGCTGGCAAGATCCTGAGGCGCCACGCCAGAGAAGTTGTGATCCCTCTTTCCAGGCTGACCTCCCCAGTGATAACCAGGCCATGGGTTCCCAAGCCGTGAATGTAGAACCCCTCTTTCACATCTGTACTCCCTATGGCTGGCCAGGTTTTCAGGTGCCAGACCAGGGAGCTGAACCCACTCTTCCATGGAAGGCCTCCCCAAGACCAGCTAGGCCCTCGGGTGGCAGGCCAGAGAAAGTGCACCTCCTAATCCACAACTGACTGCCCCAGTGTCAGCCAGGTCCTAGGGTTGCAGGCCAGGAAAGCAGTGCCCTGTATTTCATGACTGGCATCCCCAGTGCTGGCTAGGGCCTCAGGTGCCAGACTAGAGAAAACTTGCCCACTCTTACACAGCTGGCCTCCCCAGGGACAGCCAGTACCTAAAATGCTTGGCCAGGGAAACTGCACACCCTCTTCCACAGCTAACCTCCTCAGGGATGGGCAGACCATAGTGTGCCAGACCAGGGAACTGCACCACCCCTTCCATGACTGGCCTACCCAGGGTCAGTGTTGCCAAGCTGGAAAAGCTGTGCCCCCTTTTTCATGGCTGGTTTTCCCAGTGTCAGCAAGGTCCTGCTACTGCTCTCCATGACTGGAGTCCCCAGGACAGGCCAGTCCCTCAGGTTCTTGGTCTGGCAAGATATGTCCTCTCTTTGATAACCGGCTTCTCCAGAACTAGCCAGATCCTGGGGCTACAGGCTGCAGAAGCTGTGACTGCACTTCAACAGCTGGGCTCCCCAGGGCTGGCCAGGTCCTCTGCTACCAGGCCAGGGAAGCTGTGCCCTGTCTTCCATGTCTGGCATATTCAGGACCAAACAGGCCCTAGGGTGCCAGGCCAGGGAAACAGTGCCTCCTCTTCCATGGTTGGCCAACACAGGCCTAGTCAGATCCGGGGTTGCTTGGCCAAGAAAGCTCCATCCTTTCCTCCATGGATGACCTCCCAAGTGCCAGTCATGGCCTTGAGTGCCAGGACAAGGAAGTTGCACACCCTCTTCCATGGATAGCCTTCCTAGTGACAGCTAGACCCTGGGGTGCCTATCTGGGGAAACTCATCCCCATCTTCCATGGCTGGCCTCACCCAAAACCAGCAATACCAGACCAGAGAAGCTGTACCCTCTCTTCCACAGCTGGTTGCCTCAGGACCAACTCCTGGGGTATCAGGATGTTGAAGCAGTGCCTGCTCTTCAACAGACAGACTCCCCAGGGCTAGCAAGTTCCTAATGTGCTAGGCCAGTGAAGCCATGCCTTCTCTTCCACATCTGGCCTCCCCAGTGTCAGCAAGGCCCAGTAGTGATAGGCCTGGTAAGCTGTGCCCCCTCTTCCACAGCTGGTCTCCCAAAGGCGAACCAGGCCTGGAAAGATAATGACCCCTCTTCAATGGCAGGCTTCCCCAAGGCTGGGCAGTCTCTAAGATGTCAGACCCAGAAAACTTCACCCCGTATTCCATGGCTAATCTCTTCATAGCTGGACAGACCCTGGAGTGCCAAGCCAGGGGAGCTGTACACACTTCCAAGGTTTGCCTACCCAGCTTTCCCATGCCTTGGGATGCCAGGCCAGGGAACCTATGCCAACTCTTCCACACAAGTCTGTGGTGCATTGCCCAGGCCATGGGGTACCAGGCTGGAGAAGCTGGGCCCAATTTTACTCAAATGTTTGCCCATAGGCCAAGCAGGCTGTTTGGTGCCAGGCCAGGCAAGCTTTGCCCCTTAATCAATGACTGGCCTCCCAAGGGCTCTCCAGACCCTGGGTACTAAGCCAGGGAACCTGTGTTCCCTTTTCTATGGCTGGCCTCCCCAGGGCTGGACAGTCACTAAAATGCAAGACAGGGGAAGCTGTGCTACATCTTCCATGGCTGGCTTCCCATAAGTCTGATAAGCCCTGGCTGCCAAGCTGGGAAAGATATGCTCCCTATTTTCAGCTGACTTCTCCAGGGCCACCCAGGCCCTGGAGTGCTAGGCCATGGAAACTTCCTGTTCTTCCACAATTGGACTCCCCAGGGCTGGCCAGTTCCTAAGCTATCAGGCTAGAGAAGTGTAGTGGGAAGCGGCGGGGCTGTGTCCCGCCACCCGGCTAGCTTTACCCAAAATAATTACACGGAAACTGTATTCTTTTAAAACACTGCCTGGCCCATAGTTTCAGCCTCTTATTGGCTAATTCTCACATCTTTCTTTAACCCATATTTAGTAATCTAGGTAGCACCACGAGGTGTGGCTTACCAGGAGAGATTTTAACCTGCGTCCATCTCGGAGAGGAGCAGCATGGAGACTCCTATGGCGACTGCCTGAAGCGTCTCTCCCACTCTACTTCCTTGTTCCCACAATTCTGTTCTGTCTACTCCACCTACCTAATTTTCTGTTCTCTTAAAGGGCCAAGGCAGTTTTCTTTATTAATTAACCAATGAAAGAAACATAGACAGATAACTCTCCTCCATCATTTCCCCTTTTTCTGTTTAAAAAAAAAGAAAGGCTTCAACTTTAACATAGCAAAATTACATGTAACAAAACAGTTATCAAGCAAGTATTACAGTTACAATATTTAAATCTATTTTATCTTTTATCATAACTAAGGAAATCTATAACTATCTATTTATTCTTCAACTCCATCAAAGACTCCAGAAGGATATAATGCTACCTAAGTAAACAAGAAATAAGTAACTTATAAAACTCTAGAAATGACAGAGACAACTCGCTGCCTAGACAGTCACCCAAAGTTCCTCTGTACCGTTGGGGCATCCATCTTCAGCCTTCAGGCCCATAGTGTCCAGCAGACTTTTTCATGAAGCAGGAAATTCCAAAGACAGTTCAGTCACTTTCTGCTGTGTCCTGCAGAACGTCTCGCAGACTCTTTCATGAGTCAGGAACCCCGAAAGACCATCTCACCTTTAGGCAAGTTCAGCAGTCCTCTCTCTGCGGGTTCTTTGTGTCCAGTTTATGCAACAGTCCAGCCAAGAGCAGTTTCTTGCCCAAATGGCTAACAAACTCCATAAGTAGCCTCTTCGATGCCCATCTTCCTCTCGAAGTAGATTGGTGCTGCCAGGAGCAGACGTGTCTCATTGTCATGAAAAACCCTAAGTTATTAAAACATTAAATGCCATATTCTGCAGTCTTTGAAAGATATGAAGAATGTCTATCTAACTGAAATATATCTCTACATATCTAGAAAATCTAATAACATGACTACAAGCTTAACTATTATCAATGATTATCCATTAACAACCTATATTTCCTAATTATACATTACAGTTTTTAAAATGAACTACAATCACAATAGCTTAATCAAGATCAGAAATACATATACATATAACCAAATTGACCTTAAAATCTATACCAATGCAAATTCATATTCATATCATCTCCCCCTTTAAATGTAAAAGAACATTTATAAGCAATATTTGGGAAAATGGGCGCAGTTTTTTCTCTCCAAACTGCTTCCTGCTGAATGGGGGCGTTGTTATTTAGGTCTTTTATGGTATAACCTGTCTGCCAGGTTCATCTCAGTCGGCAGTTGAGCGAAGTAATTTTTTGAAGATGTTTACAGCAACCTTTCAGGAGGGCGTGGTCTATCATACCATATTGGGATAGAAGCAATCCACAGAGTCTTGTCCTCTGTGAAAACAAAAGAAGAAACTCTTTTCCAAAGCATCATGTTCTTAGATCCAAATCCTGAAGTCATACCGTTAAGATGTCCATTCTGGTCTAGCCTGGCAGCCCATATAATGAAATGTCTCTCTGTACTTAGCTCCTTTACAGTCAAAAAAATCAAAGAAAACACAACAAAATACATAATCCAGACTCTCTGTGAATTTTCCATTTTTACGTGGCTTATTTTTACTCTATCACTTTACTTTATTCTGTCTCTTTAAAGACTTTAGCCTTTTTTTAGGCATTAACTTTATTTTTTATATTTTCTTCTTCTCTCTCTCAAGCCTACATACATTCATCCAACACTGTGACTCATTTAAAAGTCTTTTATGTCTGAATCTGTCCTATTGTGAATCTGTAATTTTTTTTACTGTCGAGAAACTTGTTTGATTTGAGCCTTTACATTGCTAAGCGCTTAAGACTCTAAGCTGTGACATTCCTAGGTCAAAAACAGGTACTGCGGGCTTGCCCTGCCCAGTCCAACATGGCGGAGCCGCTTGTGACTCTTAATCGGTTGCACCTCTGAGCTGCAGAGCCGCTGGGCTGTTCTGGATGTTGGCTCCACCTCTCTCCAATTTCAAAATGGAGGATGTACCATTTTCTACTAGCTCTGGGGCCGCCAGGTAGGAGCTGCACTCAGCACTTTAACTCTGAGACTGAGCATGCAGCACAGAAACTCTTTTCATACAAGTTACAGCCAAATCTGAGACACAGAGCACTGCACAGTCTGAAAACATCTCTCTGTATGGCGGCAGAAATCTGCCATGTTCTCCTGCTCGCCTGCCTAAACCTGATTCCGCCATCTGCCCAGGTGCAGGCAGGGATCTCTGAGCCTTTGGACCGGTCTCAGTGCACTCTCCTTCCGATCCCACACGGGAACACAAATATCCAGTCCTATAAAAGCCATTGAAATGCTTTAAAGCCAGAGTTCGCGCTGGCGGCACAGCACAAGGAAGCTGCGTTTTAAAATGACTCAGCTTTTTCTCTGCCGCTATTGCCGAAACAGGAAATCTCTCTATGGCACGTCCTAGCAAATAGCAAAAAGCTGTGTTAAACTCTCTCTCTCTCCTTTATTTAAAGCTTTTTCAGGTTTTTACGTGGATTTGGTCACCACGTTGGACCCTGGGTACTAAGCCAGGGAACCTGTGTTCCCTTTTCTATGGCTGGCCTCCCCAGGGCTGGACAGTCACTAAAATGCAAGACAGGGGAAGCTGTGCTACATCTTCCATGGCTGGCTTCCCATAAGTCTGATAAGCCCTGGCTGCCAAGCTGGGAAAGATATGCTCCCTATTTTCAGCTGACTTCTCCAGGGCCACCCAGGCCCTGGAGTGCTAGGCCATGGAAACTTCCTGTTCTTCCACAATTGGACTCCCCAGGGCTGGCCAGTTCCTAAGCTATCAGGCTAGAGAAGTAGTGCCCCTTATTCCATACCTGGCCTCTTCAGAGCCACCCAGGCCATGGGGTGCCAGGCCAAAGAAGCTACACCCATTCATTCATAGTTGACCTCCCCAGGGTCAAAGATTCCCAAAGATACCAGGCTAGGTAAACTGCACCCCCTGTTTTACAGCTAGACTCTTCAGGGCTGGCCAATTCCTGTTGTGTCTGGCCAGGGAAACTATGCTCCCTCTTTCATGCCTGGGCTCCCCAGGCCCAACCAGTCCCTGGGGTGTCAGGGCACAGAAGATGTAACCCTACTCCCATGAATGGTCTATACTGGGCTGGTCAGGTCCTGGGGTGCCAGGTGGGGTTGCTGCTCCCCCTTTTCCATGCCATAACTATACCCCTTCTTCTATAGCTCACAACATGTCGGCCAGGCCATTGGTTGCCAAGCTGAGGCATCTCTGCTACCAGTTCATTAGCTGCCATGAGGAGAACTGGGCACCCTTTTTCAAGAATGGCCTCCCCAGGACTGGCCAAACCCTGGGGTGACAGGCTACACAAATGCACCCATGGTTCAATGACTGCCAGACAGGGAAACTGCACACACTCTTATATTGCTGATTTCCTCTTTGCTGAGCTGGTCCTGGGGTGCCAGGCCAGGTAACTGTTCCCCCTCTCTACAGCAAACCTCCCAAGGGCCAGCTAGGCAAATGACAGGCCAGAAAATCTGTGCCTTCTATTCCATAGCTTGCTTCCCCAATGCTGGCCATGCGCTGGGGGTGCAGGCCAGGGAAGCACTGCCTTATCTTCCATGCTTGGTTCCCCCAGGCCAGCTAGGTGCTTGGGTGCAAAGCTGGGGAAGATGTGCTCACTCTTCCACAACTGGACTCTCCAGAGCCAGCCAGTGCCCAAGATGCCAGACCAGAGAAACTGTGGCCTACCCAGGACTGGTCAGGAGGTTCTGAGGTGCCTGTTTGTAGAAGCTCAGTCCCCACTTCCACTTCTGACATCGCCAAGGCCAATAGTACCTGTCCAGGAAAACTGAATCCCCTCTTATGTGGCTGGCTTTCCCAGCACCAGCCAGATCCTGGGGGTTCAGGCCTGGGAAGAAGTGACCATTCTTCTATGGCTGACCTCCCCAGGGACAGACAGTTCCGCAGGTGCTTGGCCTGGCAAGATGTACCCCCTCTTCCATGACTGCCTTTCTGGCTGGTCCTGGGGTGACAGGCCTTGGAAGCTGTGCATAGTCTTCAAGAACTGAACTCCCCAGGGATGGCTGGGTCCTGGTGTTCCGTGCCAAGGAAGCTGCTTTCTGTCTTCCACACCTGGCCTCTTCAGGGCCAAACAGTCCTTGGGGTATCAGGCAAGGGAATCTAAGCCCCATCTTCCACAGCTTGCTTCTGGTGTACAAGTTATGTCCTGGTGTGCCAGGCTCAGAAACCTAGGCCATCTTTTCAATGGCTGGACACCCATGGGTTGGCCAGGCCCTACAGTTCCAGGCCAGGGATAATTTGCCCTTTCTTTCAGGACTGGCCTCCCAAAGACTAAGCAGACCCTAGACGTGAGGCTCATGAAGATGTGCCTCCTCTTCAATGGCTGGCCTTTCCGGGGCTGGGAAGTCCCTCAGGTGCCAGGTTGAGGAAGATGTACCCCTTTTTCTTCGGCTGGCTTCCCCAGAGCCAGATAAACCTTGGGATACCACACCATGGAAGCTGTGCCTGCTCTTCCACACCTGACCTCCACATGGCAGACCAGTTCCTAAGGTGACAGGCTGAAGCTGAACTCTCTCTTACACAAGCTCTTACTACTCTTACATAGCTGGCCTCTCCAGGGTCGCCTATGTCATGGGGTGCCAGGTCAGAGAAGCAGTGCCTCCTCTTCCACGCCTGACCTCTTCAGGGCTGGCCAGACCCTGGAGAGCCTGATAGGGGAGACTATGCCATCTCTTTCACAACAGGCTACCCAAAGGCCATACAAGCCCTGTGGTGACAGTCCAGAGATGCTGTGCACCCTCTTCCAGAACTGGCCTCACCTGGACTGGCCAGTCCCTAAGGTGCAAGACAGGGAAACTGTGCTCCCTGTTCCATGACTGGCCTCACCCCGGCTGCCCAGGCCTGATTATGGCAGGCTAGTGAAGCTGTACCCTCTCTTCCAGGACTGGCCTACCTACATCCAGCTAGACCCTGGAGTACCAGAATGGGGAAGTGCTGTGGGACAATGGTCTTTTATCCTGTCATTTGTATTATTTTTAATAAAATTATGATTGACCAGTTGCGAGGCAGGAAGTATAGGCAGGGTGGCCAGGCAAAAAGTAAAGGTGGGGCAATGAGAACAGGAGAATTCTGGGAAGAGGAAAGCTCAGTCTGCAGTTGTGACCCAGACACAGAGGAAGCTAGATGTGACTGCCTCACCAAATAATGTACCAAGCCATGTGCCTAACACAGACAAGAATAATGGGCTAATATAAGTTATAAGAGTTAAGAAGTCTGAGCTATTAGGCCAATTAGTTTATAATTAATGTAGACCTCTGTGTGTTTCTTTGGGACTTAACGACTGCAGGAACTGGGCAGGACAGAAACCTCAGTCAACAGGAAAGCTGTGCTCCTTCCTCATCTGGCATCCCCAGGCACAGCCAGTCCCTGGGGTGTCAGACTTGGAAGCTGTACCCACTATTCCATGTCTGGTTTTTTGGGGGTGGCCAGATCCTGAGGTGCCAGATCAGGGAATCTGGGTCCCCTTTATGATGGCTGGCCAGCCCTGGGTCAAGCCAGGGAAACTGTGTCCCCTCTTCCAGGACTGGCCTTCCAAGAACCATCCAGGTCCTAGGTTGCCAGACTGAGGAAGCTGTGCTCTCTCTTCCACAGCTGGCCTCCTGAAGGCCAGTCAGGTCCTGGATGTCAGACCAGAGAAGACAAGTTCCCTCTTCCTTGGTTGCCCTACGCAGGGTTGGACATTTCCGTGGTTCCATGTCAAGGAAGCTTACGGCTTCTTCCACAGCTGGCCTTTTGGAGGGCTGGCCAGGTCCTGGGGAGCAAGGTCAGGGAAGCTGGGCTCCCTTTTCCACTAATGGCCCTTCAAGGTCCAAGAAGACCCTGGGGTGACAGACTGGAGAAGCTGTGACCTCTTTTTCATGGCTGGCCTCACCCAGGGCTGCCAGGCCCTGGTGCACTAAGCTGGGGAAGATGCATGTCCTCTTCCATGGCTGGCCTTTCCAGGTCCAGCCAGGTTCTGGAGCCTTAGAACAAATAAACTGTGCTCCTTCTTCCTTGGCTGGTCTTGCAAGGGCCGGCCAGTCCCTGGGATGCCAGGCTGGGAAAGATATGCCCCATCTTCCATGGCTGGCCTACTCAGGGCCAGTCAATTTCCGGGATGCCAGGCCTTAAAAGCTACACACATTTCTCAACAGCTGGCCTCCTTAGGACAGTCAGTCACTAAAATGCCAGGCCATAGAATTTCCACTCTCTTTTCCTGATTAAACTCTTCAGGGCTACCCAGTCCAACCAGGCTATGGGGCAACAGGCTGGGAAAAACTGTGGCCCCTCTTCCATGGCTGTCCTTCCCAAGACTGGCCAGGCTGTGGTGGGTGCATGGCTGGGGAATCTGTGCCCCCTTAACACATCTGGCCTCCCATGGGATGGTGAGGCCCTAGGGTCCCAAGCTGGGGAAGCTGTGCTCCCTCTTTCATGGATGAACTCTGGTATACCAGTCAGGCCATGTGGTGCCAGGCCAGGGAAGCTCTGCCACATTTTCAACAGCTGACCTTCCAAGAAATATATAGACCGAGGGTGCCAGGATGGGGAAACTGGGCCCCTGTTCCATGACTGGTTTCCCAGAGCTGGCAGTTCCCGAAGGTGCAAGACAGAAGAAGCTGTGTACTTCTTCCATGGCTGGCCTCTTAAAGGCTGGCCAGGTCCAGGGTGCCAGACTTAGGAAGATGCACCCCATCTTCAATGGTTGGCATCCCCAGTGCCAAAAAGTCCCTCAGATGCCAGGCTGAGGAAGATGCTTTCTCAGCTGGCCTCCCCAAGGCCTTGCCAGCCCATTTCCCAGGCCACAGAAACTGTGTGTCTCCTCTTCCACAGATTGCCTCCCACTGGCATGCCAGTTCCTAAGGTGCCAGGCCAGTGAAGTTGTGTCCCCTCTTACATGGCTGGTCCTGGGGTAAAATATCAGGAGAATAGCACCCCCTTCCATCTGGTCTCTTCAGGGACAGGCAGGCCCTGGGATGCTAGCCCAGAGAAGCTGTGCATCTTCTTTCATAGCTGGCCTCTCCCAGGATGGCCAGTCCCTAAAGTGCAAGTCAGAGAAAGCTGTGCCCCCTTCCTTGACTGACTTGCTGAAGACTGACAGAGTCTATCTCTTACTTGGCTGGCTTCCCCAGGGCCATGCAGGCCCTGTGGTACCAAGCTGTGGAAGCTGTGCATGCTCCTTCCCAGCTAGACTCCCCAGGTCCAGACAGTTTGTAAGATACCAGGGCAGTGAAGCTCTGCTGCCCCATTCATGACTGGGCTCCTCAGGGTCAGTCAGGTCCCGGACTTCCAGGACAAGAAAGTAGTGCCCCATCTTCCACACCTGGATTCTTCAGGGCTGGCCAGGCTCTGGGGAGTCAGGTCATGGAAGCTGTGCATGCTCTTCCAGAACTGGACTTCCCAGGTCCAGTCAGTTCCTAAAGTGCCAAGGCAGTGTAGCTACGTTACCTTTTCCATTTTGGGGCTACCCAGGGCTGCTCTATCCTGGATTGCCAGGACAGGGAAGTAGTGCTCCCTTTTCCACTCCTGAATTTTTCAGTGCTGACTAGGATGGCCTTCCCCAGGACGTCCTTGGGTGCCAGGCCAAAAAAAAAAAAAAAAAAAAAAAGCTATCCACCATCTTCCATTACTGATCTCCCCACATCTGACCAGACCCTGGAACACCAGTATGGGGAAACTGCACTCCCTCTTTCTTGGCTGGCCTCTCCAGTCCCGGCCAGTCCCTGGAATGCCAGGCTAAGAAAGATGTGCCCCCTCTTCCATGACTGGCTTACCCAGCCTGGCCCCCTGGAAGGCCAGGTAAGGAAACTGTGCCCCTTTTTCAAAGCCTGTTATCTTCAGGGCCAACCTGGCCTTGGGGTGACAGGTCAGGGAAACTGGGTCCCCTTTTCTATGAATGTCCACTCATGGGTCAGCCAGGCCCTGTGGTGCCAGGCCAGGGAATCTGTGACACCTCATCTGTGGCTAGCCTCCCAAGGGTCATGCAGTCCCTGGGCTACCAGGATGTGGAAGCTGTGCTCCCTCTTGCTCTCTTGGCCTCCCCAGGGCTGGTCAATCCCTAAAGTGCAAGGCAGGGGAAGATGGGCTCCATCTTCCACAGCTGGCCTCCCAATGTACAGCCAGACCCTGGATGCCAGGGCTGGGATGCCAGTGCACCCTCTTCCTTGACTGACTTCTCCAGGACAGGCCATGCTCTGGGGTGCCAGGTGAGGAAAGCTGTGTTCCTTTACCCGTGGCTAGCCTTGTCAGTTCTGGCCAGTCCTTGGAATACCAGGCTGGGAAGATATACACCTCTTCCATGGCTGATCTACCCAGGGCTGGTCAGTTCCTGGGGTGCCAGACCTTAAAAACTGTGTACATTCTTCCACAGCTGACCTCCTCATGGACAACTAATTGCTAAGATACCAGGCTGTGGAATTTCCACCCCATCTTCCACAGCAACACTTTTCAGGGTGTACCAGGCCCTGGAGTGCCAAACTTTGGAAGTTGTACACCCTCCATTACAACTGACCCACCCAGCCCAGGTAGGCCCTGAGGTGCCATGCTGGGGAATCAGTGTTCCCTCTTCCCTAGCTGTCCTCCACAGGAATGCCAGGCCTTGAGGTTCCAGGCTGGAGAATTTGTGTCCCCTCCAACATGGATGGCTTCCCCAGGATCAGTCAGGCCCTGAAGTCCCAAGATGGGGAAGTTGTGCCCCTCTTCCACAATTATCCTCACCTAAGCTCTGTTCCCTCTTCCATGGTTGGCATACTGAGGTCTGGCCAGGCTCCAATGTGCCAGGGCAGGAAAGCTGCTTTCCATCTTCCTTGACTGGTCTCCCCAGGGTTAACCAGTTCCTGGAGTGCCATGCAAAAAAAAAAGATGTGCCCTCTCTTCCACTCTCTTCCATGATTGGTCTACCCAGGTCCAGTCAGTTCCTGAGGCACCATGCCTGGGAAGCTGTGTTCATTTTCCACAGCTGGCCATCCTAGGAACAGCCAGTCCCTAAGGCAGTAGGCTGAGGAAACTGAGCCCCATCTTCCTCGGCTGGTTTACCCAGGGCTGGCCATCCCAGGAAGGCCTGGTCATGTAAGCTTCATCCTCTCTTTCACAGAATTCCTTAGCCCCTTTTCCACAGCTGGACTCCCCAGGACTGGTGGTGCCAGGCTGTAGCAGCTGCACTGACAATTCCATGGCTCCCAGGTCAAAGAAGGTGTACCCCTTCTTCCAAGGCTGGCGTCCCCAGTTCTGGCTGTGCCAGACCTGGTAAATTTGCCTCCCTGCTTCCAGAGCTGGCCTCCTCATTTCCAGTCATGCCCTCAGGTACCTGTCAGTGAAGCCACACTCCCTCTTCCATGGCTGGCCTCCCCAGGTCCATCCAGGCCCCGGTGCAGCAGGCTGGAGAAGCTGGGATACCACTTCTATGGCTGGACCACCAAGGGTCAGCCAGTCTCTGGGGTGCCAGGCCAGGGAAGATGTGTCCCCACTTCCACAGCTGGTCTTTCTGAGGCTGGCCAATTACTGGGGTGCTAGCCTGGGAATTTGTGCCCATTCATTGTAGCTTGCCTCCCCAGGGCCAGCCAGTCCCAAAGCTGCCAGGCCAGGGCAGTCTCTTCAGGGATGACCAGGTGCTGGTATACCAGGCTAGGAAATCCTATCCTCACAACCTCTTCCATGACTGGTCTCCCTAGTTATGGCCAGGCCCTGGAGTGTCAAGCTGGGGAACCTTAGTTATTGGAACCTTAGTTATTATTCCATGGCTAGCCTTCCCAGGGCTGGCCAGTTCCTGGAGTGACAGACAGGGTAGCTGTGCCAGCTAGGCCTGAGGGTTCAGGCCAAGGAAACTGAACTCCCTATTCCAAGGCTGGACTCCCCTTGGCCATCCATGCCCTGGGAAGCTGAGCCTCCTCTTCAACAGCTGGACTTCCCAGGGATGGCTAGGTCCTGGTGTGCCAGGCTGGGGAAACAGTCCCCCCTCATCCATGGCTGGCCTCCCCAGGTTCAGCCAGTCTCTTGGGTGACAGGCCAAGGAAGATGTGCCCTCTTTTCAACAGCTGAACTCCACAGGGCTGGCCAGTTGCTAAGGTACTAGGTAGGGACACTTTGCAGCCTCAGTCGCAGCTGGCCTCCACAGGACTGGCCAGTCTGTAAGATGCCAGGCTGGTAAGCTGTGCCTCATCTTCAATGGCTGGCCTCCCTTAGGCCCACTAGTGCAGCACACAATGCCTGTCTGTGCTCTATGTGCTACCATACAGTTTGTGAGCTTCGGGCAAGGGGCTGGAGGTTAAAACACACAAACACACACAGAGACAGAGACAAGGACCTCTAGTCACTGGTAAGAAACCCTCTGTTCAATAGCACCATGGAGGCTTATATACCCAACAGTCAAGTGGGCCAACAGTTAAAAACCTTATCCTCTGATTCTCAAGGCCAAGGCAACACGTGCTCATGAAGCAAAGCTGGTAAACAACTTTGACACAGCTTTTAGTAACTCAAATCAGAAGAAAAGTAAAGATCTCTAGCAGGGAAGAGCAGCTGGAGGCCAGGACTCCAAATGGTCCCAACACACTAGGCCCTGGGTGACAATCTGGGGAAGCTGGGCATATTCATCCACTTCTGGCCTCCCAAGGGCCGGACAACCCTGGGGTGGCAGCCTGTTGAAAAAGTGCTCCCTCCTCCACAGCTGGCCTACCCTGTGCCCCCCCCAGGTTCTGGGGTGCCAGGCTGGGGAAGATGTACCCCATGTTCCACACCTGACCTCACCAAGCCTGGACATGCTCTGAAGTGCTGGGTTGCTGAAGTTTTGCCCACAGTTCCAGAGCTGCTAGGCAGGGAAACTCTTTCCCCTTTTCCATGACATCCCTAGGGGCAGCAAGACCCTGGGGGCGGGGGCAGACCATGTAAGCTATACCCTCTCTTCCATGGATGGCCCCCAAAGGGTCAGGCAGTCCTTTTGGGTGACAGACTGGGGAAGATTCACCCCTTTTCCAATGTTGGCCTTGAAATATCTGATATGAGTGAGAAGAAGACACGAGATGGGAACAAACCCACTTAGGAGTTTATTAGAGGAGAAATGTGATCGCAGGCCTGAGGAAACGATGTACGGAGAGAGAGGGGGCAAAAATGGTGCATTCAGCTTTTAAACGCCACCTAGCACATGTGCACAGGGGGAAGACGTGACTACATCAGATGCTGATGATGGGCGACCCATACATGCACACAAGGGCTTTAGTTGAGTTGCACATGGAGGTAACCACCCATGCACACTAGTGGGTCACGCGCGCCCTTTGTTCCCAAGGGTCCGCCCACATGTGCCTGCCTTTAGGACCCAAAAGTGCAGCCTTATGGGTGACTGAATAATTACAGGCCTCCCCAGGGCCAGCTAGGCCCTGGGTGCCAAGCTGGGAAAGCTGTGCCTACAGTTCCACAGCCCCCAAACCTGAGTTGGGTCACTCCCTCTTCTATGACTGGCCCTCCTAGGACCAGTTGTGCCTCTTCAGTTCCAGCCATGTCCTTGGGTGCCAGACTAGGGATAGTGTGCCCCCTCTTCCACAGCTGTTTTTGCCAGTGCTGGCCAGGCCCTGGGGTGCCAGGCCATGGAATCTGTGCCTGATCTTCAACAGATGAACTTCCCAGACCCCGCTAAGGTGCATCTCCTTTTCCATGGCTAGCTTCCCCAGTACCAGCCAGGACCTGCGGGTTCAGGCTAGGGAACCTGAGTCCTCTCTTTGACAACTGGTCTTCTCATGGCCAACCGGGTTATGGGATGCCAGGTCAGGTAACTGTTCCTACTCTTCCACAGCTGGCATCCCCTAGGCTGACCAGTACATAAGGTGCCAGGCCAGGGAACCTGCACCACCTTTCCTATGGCTAGCATCTTTAGGGACAGCAAAGCTCTTTGGCACCTGGCTGGGGAAGCTTTTTCCCTCTTCCATGGCTGGCCAATCCAGGACTGGCCAGGAGGGCCAGGGGTGCCAGGCTATGGAAGTTCAGCCATCTTCTCAATAGCAGATGGTGCCAAGACTGGGAAATCGTGCCTCTTCTTCCACAACTGACCTCCCCAGGGATGGCACATTCCTAAGTTGCAAGGCAGGGGAAACTGCCCCTTTACTTCCATGTTGGCCTCCTCAAGGCCTGCTGGACCATTTCAGGACTTCAGGGTCTCAGAAAGAGCTCTCAAATTTAGTTCTATTTCAATGTTTTCTCAATGGTCCAACTTTCACTTTAGGCTGATATGTGATATGAGGTGGGACAAATACTGGTCATCCAGGGAACCCTGGCATTCTAGGTCCCCAAGAATCTTTCTAAATTAATGCTCCAGGTTTTGTGTAAAACTCTGAAAAAAAGAACAAGAAATCTTGGATACAGTAGATAATACATATATAAAAAACTCGAAAAATTAGACATCAAAAATTTAAATAACCAAATTGAAAAATGGAGTACAGAACTAAACATAGATTTCTCAACAGAAGAATTTCAAATGATCAAAAGATACTTAAGGACATGTTCTCCTTTTTTAGCTAATAGAGAAATGCAAATCAAAACAACTATTAGATACCATCTTATACCTGTCAGAATGGCTAAAATCAAAAACACCAATGATAGCTTATGCTAGAGAAGATGTGGAGTAAGGGAAACACTCATCCATTACTGGTGGGAATGCAAACTTGTGCAACTAATTTTGAAATTGCTGTAACAGTTTCTCAATAAATTGGGAGTCATTCTACCTCAGGATCCAGGAATACCACTCTTGGGAATATACCCAAAAGATGCTCAATCATACTACAAAAGCATTTATTCAGCTATGATCATAGTGGTATTATTTGTAATAGCCAGAACCTGGAAAAATCTAGATGCTCCTGTTTAAGTTGGGAGCGTAGGCTCCAGCCCCTCACATCTACCCTGCCCCCAGGCATGAGAGTTATATTGGTCTGGACTCCAAATCCCAGCAGGCCAGCAGGCCCTTTCAGGGAGGGGTCAGAACCACTCCACCAGAGTATTTAAATGAACTCCCAAAAGAGAAACACATGCTCTCTTTTTCTTCCTCCCACTGGTGGTGGTTGCAGCCTCCCGGTTCCCTTTCAGGGCCACCGGAGAGTGCAGTACTTCCATTAAACCTGGATATTTCTTAATTTGGCTTGTTTTTATTTGGCTTGATTGGGATTTTGCATTGGCAGAGAGCTCACATTAGGAAAATATTCCTAACACCCCTCAACAAAAGAATGGATAAAGAAAGTGCGGCACATGTACACATTAGAGTACTACTTACCAGAAAAAATGACATCTATTTTTAATTTTGCATGCAAATGGATGGAACTAGAAAACACTATCCTGAATGAGATAACCCAGACCCAAAAATATGAATATGGTATGTACTCATTCATTAGTGGATACTAGCCATAAACAAAGGACATTGAGCCTAGTTCATGATCCAGGAAAAGCTAAATAATAAGGTGGACCCAAAGAAAAACATATATTTCCACCTGGAAATTGGAAGCAGACAAGGTTGCCTGGCAAAATTTTGGAGCATGGGGGTTGGGGGTAGAAAGAAAGGGAGAAGGTGAAGAGGAGGGGAGAAGGGAAGGGTTGGAGAGAGTTTGAAGGAATGGGATAGTTGAAATGGAGGAAGGAAAGATATGAGAGCAAGGAAAGAGATATCTTGATTGAGGGAGCCATTTGGGGGTTAGCAAGAAACCTGGCTCTAGAAAAATTCCCTGAAATCTACAAGGATGACCCCAGTTAAGACCTTAAGCAATAGAGGAGAGGGTGAATGAACTGGCCTTGCCCTGTAGTCAGACTGATGATTATCTTAAATATCACCATAGTACCTTCATCCAACAACAGATGGAAACAGAAGCAGAGACCACATTGGAGCACTGGATTGAGCTCCCAAGGTCCAGTTGAAAAGCGGAAGGAGGGAGAGTATAAGCAAGGAAGTATGACCATGAGGGGTTCACCCACCGAGACAATGTGTCTGAGCTAATGAGAGCTCACCAGCTCCAACTGGACTGGGAATGAACAAGCATGGGATCAAACTAGTCCCTCTGAATGTGGTTGACAGTTGGAGCAGACTGAGGTGCCAATGACAAAAGCACTGGGATTTGTCTCTACTGCATGTACTGGCTTTCTGGGATCCTATTCTCTTTGGATGTATACCTTGCTCAACCTGAATGTAGTAGGAAGGGCCTCAGACTTTCCACCAGGCAGTATGCCTTGCCCTCTTAAGATTGGAGAGGGTAGAAGGATCCTGTGTGGAGGAAGTGGGAGGGGAGTAGGAGGAGAGGATAAAGTGGGAGTTTAGTTTGGTATTTTTTTAAGTAATAAAATAAAATAATAAATAAAAAATAGTAAATAATACAGAAAAGTTGTGTTGTGGCAGAAAAAAGTTGAATTCTAGAATGGTGATATAGATTATTGTAATGGAGAGGTGAGAGTTTCTGATCCAGAAATAAGTAACAGGCTAGATAGTCTGAAGATAAGATTTAGACCATTTTTTTCTTCAGAGCTGAGGACCAAACCCAAAGCCTAGAGGCAAATACTCTACAACTTAGCCTTATCCTCAACCCCCAATTTTTAACAACATACTTTAGAGAAAAGTCAGAGGGAAATGGAGGGTTTAAGATGTATAGTGGTTCCTACCACTGTCTGATGCCAACTTATAGATTTCCCTAGAATGTGTTAAACTGATCTTGTTTGTCTTTGGGGGATGCCATTTTTATAAAGGCAACAAATTTAGTAAAGGGTGTTCCTAACATTGGGCTCACCAAAACAAAGACACCCCATACAATGATTGGTCTATAATTCTTTAAGGAAGGAGATGATGCAACAAGTTGATGAAATGAAATGTAGTCATGCCTGCATCTGAAAGGCCAGGATTTAGTGGTTCACTTCAAAATGCTAATCAAGAAAAGTCAGAATAAGGAAAACTAAGCATAGGATAAACCCTGGAAATATGTGAGAAAAATTTTTGTTTATGCTTTGTTCATTGTTATTATAGATCATCCTTGAAGTATAAAAAATAATACAATGGGATCCTTCTTTGGGAAATAATGTTCACACTTGATATAATATTTTATATTAAGTTCAAGTCTCTGAAATCTTCTAAGAAAAAAAGAACATCATGGACCATATTTCTGGAAAAAGAAATAAAAAAGAATTACTAAAGCATATTTTGGTTGGAAATATTTTAAACAGATATATGTAGCCATATATATGCATGTACATATAAAATTATGAGAAACAAAAATCAGTAAAACAATCCAGGCAGAAGTCTTGTAGATTGTGAATACTGACAGGCACAATTACCTCTATGGCTGCACTATCCACCTAAACTCTAAATTCAGCAGTAAACAAGGCTGATGCTGTTTTGAGAAGGAAGCTGCTCAGAGCCATTTTTATACTCTTATTCATCAGGCTGTAGATGACAGTGTTCAGAATTGGAGTGAACACATTGTCTACATCAGCAAATCTAATGTAATTCTCTCTGTTAATCTGTAATAGAGAAACTGGGGTAAACTCAAAATCATGCCCCAAATATCAGCCTGACCATCTTTCAAGCATCAATTGCAATCATGGTTATCTGAAATAACAAGAGCATGGATGTAGGCTCAGCTAAGTGGTATTTGTCACATTCAGTTTCTGGCTCTCCATTTTAGAAATTATGGAGCAGGAAGAAATTATCTCAAACATTTTCAAATGTATGACACCATAGTCAGATTCAAAATATGGTACTGCCTTGATTAATTTAATGATAACTCATGTGGGAATACAATCAGTCAAATTAAGAACATTACACATTTTCTTCATAATTGTTGTCAAAACTTCATCATATTTTATATCAAGTTTGATATCTCTGAAATTCTTGTAGCATATTACAAATCTTAAAATAAAACATTATCTTCTGGACATAACAGGACTACTCTACTCATGAACTCCAAGGTCAAATTGGTAAAGAAAAGGGCTCACTGGCCCCCATCCCTAATTTAGAAGCTTGTGGTATTCGATGGCTTCCAGAAGAGGAAGAGTCAGGTAAATTTAGGTTGCTGATCCCAGGCAGTTTGAGCAAACTTTGGCCTGGCTGTAACACATGAGCATATGGGCATGCAATATTGCCCTAGGTAATTATTTAAATAAAAAGGGCATAAATTTAGGAATGCTGGAATTAGGAGAGTGATTAGAAACCAGTAGCAAGGATTGAATGGAAATATAATCAAAATACACTGTATGCATGGATGAAATTCTCAAAGAATTTTAAAATTGTGTTATTGTAAAAGTTTGCAGTTTTCCTACCAGCAGTGGAGGGGTGTTCCGTTAACCCCATCATCTCCAGCATAAGTTGTCATCAGTGTTTTTGATCTTGTCCATTCTGACAGGTGTAAGATGGAATCTCAGAGTTGTTTTGATTTGCATTTCTCTGATGGCTAAGGATGTTGAATATTTTCTTAAGTGTCTTTTAGATCCCTCTGTTTAGAGTTCTCTGTTTAAGTTTGTTACCAATTTTTATTGAATTATTTGCTCTTTTGATGACCAATTTCTTAAATTCTTTGTATATTTTGGAGATCAGCCCTCGGTACAATGTGTGGTTGGTGAATATCTTTTCCCATTCTGTAGGCTGTTATTTTGTCTTGTTGACCACGTTCTTCGCTTTACAGAAACTGTTCACTTTCAGGAGGTCCCATTTATCAATTGTTTTTCTCTCAATGTCTGTGTTACTGGGGTTATATTTAGGGAGTGGTCTCCTGTGACAATGCATTCAAGTGTACTTCCTACTTTCTCTTCTATGAGGTTTAGTGTGGTTGGCTTTATGCTGAGGTCTTTGATCTATTTGGACTTGAGTTTTGTGTATGGCAATATATATAAATGTATTTTCATTCTTTATGTTGATACCCAGTTATGCCAGCACTATTTGTTGAATATGCTTTCTTTCTTTCCATTTTACATTATTTGCTCCTTTATCAAAAGTCAGGTGTTCATAAGTATGTGGATTGATACGTGGATTTTTGATTTGGTTCCATTGTTCCTCCTGTCTGACTTTATGCCAGTAACATGCTGTCTTCAGTACTGTAGCTATGTAGTAGAATTTGAAGGCAGGGATTATGATGCTTCCAGAAATTCCTTTACTGTACAGGATTGTTTTCACTACCCTGGATTTTTTGCTTTTCCATATGAAGCTGAGTATTGTTCTTTATCTCCTTTTGTTGCCTTACTGCTCTAGCTAGAATCTCAAGTACTATATTGAACAGATGATGGAGAGAGTGGATAACCTTGTCTTGTTCCTAATTTCAGAGGGATCACTTTGAGACTCTTTCCATTTAGCTTGATGTTGGCTGTTAGCTTGCTGTATATTGCCTTTATTATGCTTAGGGATGTTTCTTGTATCCCTGCTCTCTATGATATTTATCATGAAGAAATGTTGTATTTTACCTAAGGCTTTTTCAGAATCTAATGAGATGACCATGTGTTTCCTTTTCAGTTTGTTTATATGATGGATTACATTGACATTGACAGAGTTTTATATGTTGAACCATCTTTGCATCTCTTGGATGAAGCCTATTTGGTCATGGTGGATGATTTTTCTGATGTGTTCTTGGATTCAGTTTGCCAGTATTTTATTGAGTAGTTTTGCATCAATGTTCATGAGAGAGAATGGTCAGTAATTCTCTTTCATAGTTATGTTTTTGTGTAGTTTGGATACAGGGTATTTGTAGCCTCATAAAAAGAGTCTAACAATGTTTCTATTTTGTGGAACAATTTGAGGTGTATTAGTATTATTTCTTCTTTGAAAATCTTGTAGAATTCTACACTGAAACCTGTTCTTGGACTTTTTTAGTTGGGAAATAGAAACAGTCATCAAAAGTCTCCCAACTTAAAAAGTCCAATCATACCACAAAGACATGTGCTCAGCTATGTTCATAACAGTGTTACTTGTCATATCCAGAACCTAGAAGCAACCTAAAGGCTCCTCAACCAAAGAATGAATAAACAAGATGTGGTACATTTATACAATGGAGTACTACACAGCAGAAAAAAATAATGACATCTTGAAATTTGCAGGCAAATGGGTAGATCTAGAAAACATCATATTGAGTAAGGTAACCGAGACCCAGAAAGACAAATATAATATGTACTCACTCATAAATGGATTGTAGACATAAAGGAAAGAAAATCCAGCCTACAATTCCCAATCACAGAGAATGTAGACATCAAAAAGGACCCTAAGGAGACATACATGGATATAATCAATATGGGAAGTTGAAAAACACAAGATCTTCTGAGTAAATTGGAAACATGGGAATCATGGGAGAGGGTAGAAGGGGAGAGGTGAAAAAGGGAGGCAATAGAGAAAAAAATATAGATCAATAAAAATTTAAAAATAAAAAAATATAAGTTTACATTTTTGATAGCATTAAAATCTGGTGCAAACTTTTATCTTTTGAAAGAAAAGTGTAAAAAAGTCACTGTCACAGTACTTTCGATTTTTGACATTGGACTAGAAGATTTTTCTGCATACCCAGATGATAGTCCTGACTCAGTTCATTCACTTATGTTTTTAACTCTCTTATTTTTTCATTTCTTATGAGGAATTGCGTAGTTCCTGTGATTCTTACTGAGCATTTCCACAAATGTTTTCAACATCTTCGGGAAAAGGTAATCTTTTCTTTTTCATTTTTTTTTATTGAGCTATACATTTTCCCCACTACCCTTCTTTTCTCCTCCCTGTCTTTCCACCCTCCCTGCTACACCCCATCCTCCCAATTTTCTCAGATCTTGCTGTTTTTCTCCTTTTAAGGTGGATCCATGTACATCTTTCTTAAGGTCCTCATTGTTGTCTAGATTCTCTGTGGTGGACTGTAAGCTGGTTAGACTTTGCTTTATGTCTAATATATACTTATAAGTGAGTACATATTATATTTGTCTTTCTGGGTCTTGTTTAGCTAACTCAGTATGGTTTTTTCTAGTTCCATCCATTTGCCAGCAATTTTCAAGATGTTATTTTTACTGCTGAGTAGTACTCTATACCACATTTTCTTTGTGTATACTTCAGTTGAGGGTTACCTAGATTGTTTCTGGGCTATGAACATTATGAATAATGCTGTTATGAACATAGTTGAACATATGTCCTTGTAGTATGGTTGAATATCGTTTGGGTATATGCCTAAAAGTGGTATAGCTGGGTCTTGAGGTAGACTGATTCCTAATTTTCTGAGAAGTCACCATACTGATTTCCAAAGTGGCAGTAAAATTTGAACTCCCATCAGCAATGAGGAAGTCATCTTTTTACTCCACATCCTCTCCAGCATGAGCTGTGATCAGTGGTTTTCATCTTAGCCATTTTGACAAATGTAAGATGCTATCTCAGAGTAGTTTTGATTTGCATTTCTCTGTGGCTAATGAATTTAAGCATTTCCTTAAGTGTTTTACAGCCATTTGAGACTCCTCTGTTGAGAGTTCTCTATTTAGGTCTGTACCCCCTTTTTTTATTGGATTATATGTTCTTTTGATGTCTAGTTTCTTGAGTTCTTTGTATGTTTAGGAAATTAGTTCTTTGTCAGATGTGGGGTTGGTGAAGATCTTTTCCCATTCTGCAGACTGCTGTTTTACCATGCTGTGTCCTTTGTTTTATAGAAGCTACTCAGTTTTAGGATGTCCCATGTATTAATTATTGTTCTCGGTGTCTGTGCTACTGGAGTTATATTTAGGAAGTGGTCTCTTACGCCAGTGTATTCAAGGTTACCTCCCACTTTCTCCTCCATAAGATTCAGATTTTTTGTTCAATTTTTTGAACCATTTGGACTTGAGCTTTGTGCATGGCAAAAGATACGGATCTACTTTTATTCTTCTACATGCCAACTCTCAGTCATACCAGTACAATTTGTTGAAGATGTTTTCTTCTTTTACATATTTTTAGTTTCTTTACCAAAAATCCAATGTTCATGGGTGTGAAAATTTATATCTGTGTCATTGATTCAATTCCATTGGTCCTCCTGTCTATTTTTAGGCCAATACCAAGATGTTTTCATTACTGCAGCTCTATAGTAGAGTCAGGGCTGGTGATGCCTCCAAAGTTTCTTTATAGTACAGGATTGTTTTTGGCTATCCTGTTTTTTTTTTTATTTTTCCATATTAAGGTGATTATTGTTCTCTCAATAATTATTGAGGGGATTTTGATGGGGACTGCATTGAATCTATAGATTGCTTTTGGTAGAATTGCCATTTTTACTATGTTGATCCTCCCAATCCAAGAGCAAGAAAGATCCTTCCATTGTCTTGTATCCTTTTCAATTTCTTTCTTCAAAGACTTAAAGTTCTTGTCAAATAGATCTTTCACTTCCTTGGTTAGAGTTACCCCAAGATATTTTATGCTATTTGTGGCTATCGTAAAAGGTAATGGTTCCCTGATTTCCCTCTCTGCTTCTTTATCCTTTGTGTAGAGGAAAGCAACTGATTTTTTGGAGTTGATCTTGTATCCTGCCACTTACTAAAGGTATTTATCAGCTGTAGGAGTTCTTAGGTAGAGTTTTTGGGGTCGCTTATGTACAGTATCATATCATCTGCAAATAACAAAAGTTTAACTTCTTCCTTTCGAAATCGAATCCCCTTGATCCCACTATGTTTTCTTATTTCTATTGCTAAAACTTCAAGCACTATATTAAAGAGATATGGTAAGAGTGGACAGCCTTGTTGTGTTCCTTAGTGGAATGGCTTTGAGTTTCTCTCCATTCTTGCTGTAAATAGCTTTGATTATATTTAGGTATGAACCTTGTATCCATCATCTCTCCAAGACCTTTATCATAAAGGGGTGTTGAATTTTTGTCTAATGCTTTTTCAGCATCTAATAAAATGATCATACGGTTTTTTTCTTTCAGTTTATTTATATGATAGATTACATTGATAGATTTGCATATGTTGAACCAGCCCAACATTTCTGGGATAAAGCCTACTTGATCATAATGGATAATTTTTCTAATGTGTTCTTGGATTCAGTTTGCCAGTATTTTATTGAGAATTTTTGTGTCGATGTTCATGAGTGAGATTGGCCTGTAATTCTCTTTCTTGGTTGAGTCTTTGTGTGGTTTTGGTATCAGGGTAATTGTAGCTTCATAAAAGGAATTTGGCAATGACTCTTCAGTTCCTATATTGTGAAATACATTAAGGAGTATAGGTATTAGCTCTTCTTGGAAGTTCTGGTAGAACTCTGCATTGAAACCATTTGGTCCTGGGCTTTTTTTTTGGTAGGAAGGTTTCTGATAACAGTTTCTAATTCTTCACGACTTACAGGTCTATTTAGATTGTTCACCTGGTCTTGGTTTAACTTTGGTATATGGTACTTATCTAAAAAAATGTCCATTTCTTTTACATTTTCCAATTTTGTGGCATACAGGCTTTTGTAGTAAGATCTAATGATTCTCTGAATTTCCTTTGTGTCTCTGGTTATGTCACCCTTTTCATTTCTGATCTTATTAATTTGCTTTTTCTCTCTCTGCCATTTGATTAGTTTGGATAGGGGTTTGTCAATCTTGTTGATTTTCTCCAAGAACCAGCTTTTTGTTTCATCGATTCTTTGGATTGTTTTCTATGTTTCTATTTTGTTGATTTTAGCCCTCTGTTTGATTATTTCCAGTCTTCTACTCCTCCTGGGTGAGTCTGCTTCTTTTTTTTTTCTAGAGCTTTCAGGTGTGCTGTTAAGTTTCCAATGTGTGCTTTCTCCATTTTCTACTTTGGAAATCAGTGTGGCGGTTTCTCAGGAAATTCGGGATCAACCTACTTCAGGATCCAGCAATACCACTCTTGGGAATATACCCAAGAGATGCCCTATCATACTACAAAAGCATTTGTTCAACTATGTTCATAGCAGCATTATTTGTAATAACCAGAACCTGGAAACAACCTAGATGCCCCTCAATGGAAGAATGGACAAAGTGTTGAATATGTACGCATTAGAGTACTACTCAGTGGTAAAAAACAATGACATCTTGAATTTTGCATGGAAATGGATGGAAATAGAAAACACTATCCTAAGTGAGGTAACCCAGACCCCAAAAGATGAATATGGCATGTACTCACTCATAAGTGGATTCTAGTCATAAATAAAGGACATTGAGCCTATAATTCGTGATCCTAGAGAAGCTAAATAAGAAGGTGAACCGAAAGAAAAACATAGTTATCCTCATGGATATTGGAAGTAGACAAGATTGCTGAGCAAAAATTGGGAACTTAGCCGGGCGGTGGTGGCGCACGCCTTTAATCCCAGCACTCGGGAGGCAGAGGCAGGCGGATCTCTGTGAGTTCGAGACCAGCCTGGTCTACAAGAGCTAGCTCCAGGTCAGGCTCTAAAGCCGCAGAGAAACCGTCTCGAAAAACCAAAAAAAAAAAAAAAAAAAAAAATTGGGAACTTGGGGGTGGGGTGGGATGGGGGTAAGGGGAGATGGGGAGAGAAAAGTGAGAAGGGGATGATGGGGAGAGCTTGGGGGAATGGGACAGTTGGGATGGATGAAGGGTGGATATGGGAGCAGGGAAGTATATATCATAATTAAGGGAGCCATTTTAGGGTTGGAAATAGACTTGACTCGAGGAGTTCCCAAGTGTCCATGGAGATGTCCCCAGCTAGTTCCTTGGGCAGCTGAGGAGAGAGAGCCTGAAATGGCCCTATCCTATAAGCCATAATGATGACTATCTTACATATCATCATAGAAACTTCATCTGGCGATGGATGGAGATAGAGACAGAGACCCACATTGGAGAATTGGACTGAGCTCCCAAGGTCCAAATGAGGAGCAGAAGGAGGGAGAAGAAGAACATGAGCAAGGAAGTCAGGACTCCGAGGGGTGCGCCCACCCACTCAGATGGTGGGGCTGATCTAATGGGAGCTCAC
Organism: Arvicola amphibius; assembly: GCF_903992535.2. NCBI lineage: Eukaryota > Metazoa > Chordata > Mammalia > Rodentia > Cricetidae > Arvicola > Arvicola amphibius. The sequence continues at coordinate 72,243,477 of NC_052049.1, read as the reverse complement.
CAAGGCCAGCTGGACTAGGACTGATGGAGCATGTGATCAAACCAGACTCTCTGAATGTGGCTGACAAGGAGGGCTGACAGAGAAGCCAAGGACAATGGCACTGGGTTTGATCCTACTGCATGTACTGGCTTTGTGGGAGCCTAGTCTGTTTGGATGCACACCTTCCTAGACCTGGATGGTCTTCCATCCATTGGACTTCCCACAGGGCAGGAAACCCTGACTGCTCTTTGGACTGGAGAGGGAGGGGGAGAGAGAGAGGGGGATGGGGAAGGAAATTAGGAGGGGAGGTGGAAATTTTTAATAAATAAATAAATAAATAAATAAATAAATAAATAAATAAAAAAGAATTCTTTATTTCTTTATTACCTGTGGGCCTTATAGGACAGAACATCAGCTCTGAGCACTAATACATGGGTGTTGACACCTATATTTATTCAGTGAAACATCTTTTGTACCATGATAGCAGAAAGGCATTTCCATGCTGTTCTAATAAGAAAAGCAGTATGTCTTGGGTGTTCATATTTACAAAATTACACATAGTAGGCACTTTTTCCAGTTGCGGAAAAGGATAGATTCAAGGAAACCATCTTACAAAGTAGTGTTTAAAGTCGTTTTATATAAAATGGAGAGTCTGTTTGTTGTTTATATTAAATCTCTATTTTTTTTTATGAAATTCTATTGAGTATCCTTACAGTTTTGTCCCCTTGTGTTCTACAAGTGCCCTCAGAGACAAACACTCATCAGGTTTAGGGGTAGAGGTAGGAGTCAGTGTAGGGTTAGGGTTGTGATTATGTTAGGTCCTAAACTGCAGAGGACAGATAACACATTTAGAGGGGAAGGTTTCCTAATGAGGGCACAGAACATCTTCAGAAGGGAAGAGCTGCCTGTTGAGGGGATGGAACTCCTGCACAGGACCCAGGACAGCTGCAGAATGGAAGAATGACCTGGGGAAGTCACAGGACAGCTGTTAAAGACCAAGGCCACCTACTGTGGGGTCTGGACACCTGCTGAAGGCACAGAACACATTCAGAGGACACCAAAACACCTGCAAATTAGCTCGGTCAAATGTTGCGGGCATAGGACAGCTGTTAAGGACAAGGGCCACTTGCAGGTGAGAGTCACATGCTGAGGACACAGGACATCTTCAGAAGAGTAGGGCAACTTGTTGAAGGCCCAGGACTCCTGCAGAACAGAGCCACCTGCTGAAGGTCAAGGCCACCTGCTGAGGACATAAGACACCTACAAAAGGACACAGCCACTTGGTGAGGACATAGTACACCTACAGAGGTCCCATAACACCTGCAGACAGGCAAGAACAAATAAATGTTGATGGCACAGGATACCTGAATAAAGGAGCGACCAACTGCCCAGGGCAAAGGATGCCTGTTAAGTATCAGAGCCCTCTGCAAATGGGCAGGGTCACCTGCTAAGGACACAAGGCATTGGAAAATGACAAGAGCTACCTATTGAGGGCACAGGATACCTACAAAGGTCACAGAACATCTGCAGAAGAGTAGGGGTACCTGTTGAGAGGCACAGAACATGTACATCTGCAAAGTGGCAGTATACTTTCACAAGACACATCTTAAGGACCAGGGCCTTCTGCTAAGATTCAGGGTCACCTGGTGAGAGCACACAGCACCTGCTGAAGGGCAATGGCACCTGCTCAGCCACAGAATATCTGCAGAATATCAGGGCCATCTCATAAAGGCATAGGACAGCTGAGAGCACGAGACACCTTCTGAGGACACAGAACACCTGCAGAGGGGCAAGGTCACCTCCTGAGAACCATGGTCAACTGTTAACAATACAGGACACTGGCAGAAGATTATGGCCACCAGCTAAGGCACAGGACAGCTGCAGAGGACCCAGGACAGCTGCTGATTGGCAGTCACCTGTTGAAGGCTGGGATATCCACAGAATAACAGAGTCAACTACTGAGGGCAAAGATGTGGGTCACCTGATCAGGGACAGCATCACCTACTGAGGACCAGGGTCACATACTGAAGGCAGGGTCACCTACTGAGGCAGATTCCATGATGAGGGTCAAGATTACCTATTGAGTGGAAGGGTTACCTATTGAGGGGCAGGGTCACCTACTGACAGGCAAGGTCATCTTCTGAGGGGCAGGGTCACCTGATGAGGTCACACAGTCACACATGACCACGATTCGACATAACCTTCTTGGTCATTGGCAGTTATGAATGTTCTGGACTGTGCATGTGTCTTATGTGTGATGTGCAAAGGATGGGTGAATGTCCTGTGTGGGAGGAGGTGACAGGGCAACCAGTTTATGTGGACATCCACCCACAGACTGTGCCACTGGAGCCCGCATAGTGGGCAGGTGCAGGTGGTGAGCTGGGTAAGGGCAAAGGCTGTGTGGGGGGGATCTGGGAGAGTGGCAATCGGTGTGGGGGTAGGGAAGTGGGGAGTGCTGGGAGGAGACAACTGGGTGGGGAGAGCAACAGGTGTGGTTGGGAGAAGGGGAGTGCACCTGGGAAAGTGAGAGATACAGGTGTGGTTGGGGGAGCAGTGCTGGACCTCAGAGCAGTGGGGAGGAGTCCTGGGCCTTGGGTGAAAGCCCTGGGCCCTGTGGGGAGCCCTGGGACGTGGAGCTGCTGACCCACCTCGTCTGTCCCCTCACCCACCCCATCCAAGGCCACTTGCCCACCCAGTCTGTGCCACACGACACTCTACCCCCCAGTGTTGAGAGCAGTGAGACCCCAAATCCTGAATTTCTTGTAATCCCCTGATCTGAGTGCCTACAGCTGTTCTGAGCACGAAAACTTCAGGAGTTCCTGATGGCAGGAGAGTGGTTTCTGGTGGGTTTGGCTGGGGCGTGGCTATCTCTATATAATCTGCCCCTGAACACAATAAAGGGGGCATTCTTGGGGAATTCAAGGATGACCCATGTCGCTGTCTCTGTCTGTGTGTGTCTGTGTATTTTAACCTCCTGCCCCTTGCCTGAATCTTGCGAACTGAGTGCCAGCGCACTGAACGCAGACACGGGGGCACGGTGTGTGGCACCCCAGGACACTGCATGGGCTGCAAGGAAAAGGGCAGCTAAGTGGTGGCTGCTGGCACCCGCCTGGACCTCCTGGACTGGGATTCACAGCAGGTAACATGGGTGGCACAGCTGGACAGACAACAGGTTCAGTGATGGCAAGGGCAATCCCGCGGGGAGGTTCATGGCAGGTGGGCACCGAAGGGGCTGTGGTCACATGGTCACGAAGGTTGTTGGGGGGCGGGTGCGAAAAGCTTTGGAATCCAGGTGCTTCTCCATGGAGACCAGGGATACGGCTACCATTCTCCACCCTCTGCACCTTCCTATCTTCCCCCGACTTGGGCAAACACACCTGACCACCACTGAAACCCCAGGAACACCTGGTTCACTGACTGCAGGTGACTGGGGACTACTCGGCACCCAGTGCGGAGCTTGGTGAATGACAAGTGATGTAGAGTGTCCTGAGGACACGGGTTGCGATGCTTCAGACTTCCTCCACTCCTGGGTGTCTTTCCCTGACTTGGTGTCCCCAGTTACTTCAGTATCTCCAATACTTCCTCTGTGCCTCCCAACTGCCTCAGTGCTCCCCTGATGGAGGATTCTCATTGGCTAATAAACAAACTGCCTTGGCCAGCCCTTAGGTGGGTGGAGTAGACAGAACAAGAAGAAGGAAGTGAGGTAGATGGCTCAGTCAGATGCCACACCTCTCCTAAGTGAGATAAATCACAATGCCTCTAATCTCTGGGGCAGACCGCCATGCCTCTCCTCTGGGAGACAGTCACCGTGAAGCCAGCCACCAGGACAGACATGCTGAATCTTTCCTGGTAAGACACCACTCGTGGTGTTACACAGATTATTAGATATGGGTTAGTCAAGATGTGAGTAAGAGGCTGAAACTAATGAGCCAGGCAGTGTTTAAAAGAATACAATTTGTGTGTTGTTATTTCAGGTTTTAAGCTAGCCGGTGGCCAGGAGCCAGGCAGGATGAAAAGCAGGCCTGCCCACAGCTCCTCACTACACTCCCCCACTTACTCTGTGTCCCCCCTCACTGCATCCGTATCTCCCAACTTGGTGTCCCCTGTAACATGAGGGGCTGGTTTGCTTGTTTGTTGGGGTTTCTGTCCCGCCCCGCACCCCACAACTGTTTAGCCCCAAAGAAAATCACACATAGGCCTCTATAAATTATAAGCTTATTGGCCCATTAGCTCTAGCCTTTAGTGAAACTCTAAAGGCTAACTCTCACATCTTGATTAACCCATTTTTCTGATCTATGTTAGCCATGTAGCTCAGTACCTTTTTCAGCGGGGCAGATCACATCCTGCTGCTTCTGTGATCTGGGCAGGAGTGGGAGGAATCAGCTTCCTCCTTCCCAGAATTCTTCTGTTCTCCTTGCATCATTTCTACTTCCTGTTTGGTTTTCCCACCTATACTTCCTGCCTGGCCAATCAGCATTTATTTAAAACATGATTGACAGAATACAGACAATTCTCCTGCACCAGTCCTCCTCTGTTGCTTCTGGTCCCCCAACATACATGGTATGTCCACCCGCCTAAGTCCTCCTCACCCTGAGGCCACATGCCTACACCTAAATACCAGGCCTTCCTCACCCTAGCCCGTACAATCCTCCTTCTCACCCCACGCAGACACAGAGAGTCCCTGAAGATGTTCTTGATGCAGTCTATGATGTACTCGTGCAAGTCTCCTGTCATCCTTCAGAGTTTCTGCAGGCCAGAATGATTACCTCATGGGGGTGCAACTCCAGCCACTTGGAGATCTTGGTGACGGTGCCATAGGGATGTCTAAGGGACACATGATGACATATATTAACCTTCACCCTTCCCCCAGCTATCCCTGGTTCTTCCCCCCACCTCCAGCACAGTGGAGGTGGGGGATCATGTGTTCAAAGCGCAGATTCCTCTGCGAGCCACCCTGTACATGAGCAATCCACAGATCCAGGTACCACACCCCTGCTTCCAGCTGCTTCGTCACATCAAGGGTCTGGGGCAGACGGTGGGTGAGGTTTCATTCCTGGGGTGTCACCGTGACCACCATGCATAGCACCCCAGGACACCCCAAAACCTGGACAGCACCCCAGGACTCACAGTCACCTCCACCTGTCCATCACCTGGTCCCTAACCCTTCCCCACAACCTGCCCATCACCAGGACCCTAATCCCACCACTGGGACTCAGTCCCATTTCGTTCCCCACCCCACCCCCCTTCACCCTGTCCATCACCTGTGGGCCCTCCCTCATGCCCCACTCACCTGCGTGACCTACCACCTCCCCCAACCCCCTGCCCTGCCCATCACCAGCGGGTTCTCCCCCACGCCCACTCACCAGTGTGACTGACCATCTCAACACCAAGGGCCCCATATTTCAGGGTGTGACCCGCTCCAGCTGGGTGCAGCAGCCAACTCTCCCCAGGAGATTGGGGACTTCCGGCTCAGGCAGTATGCCATGGTGTCATGGGTCCCTGTGAACAGACACATGTCAAAGCCCACATGCACTTGGGCTGGCCCTAAGGACCCCATGCAGTCCCTTGTGGGCTCTGTCAGTTCTTCTTGACCCTTTACCCATGACCATCCACACAGGTCATAGGGCCTTGTCTCTGACAACCCAGGTTCCCCGTGTCCTGCCCATGTCCCCCTAGCTCCTTTCAACCCTCCTAGAAGCTTCATTGGGGGCTACCCTCCTGTCATGGGGCACAAGCGGGTGATTCCCGCCTCTAGGCGGACCCCCAAGGCTTCCAGACATCCACACGTGCTCCATTTGTGCTATGGAGGACACTGCAGGGCATGTGGGGTGGGGTAAGGAGGGCATGAGTGGGTGATGTCAGGGTGAGAACAGCATGGGCACTGCGGTAAGGAGTCCATGGCTGCCCAGGGTGTGGCCTCGTGGGCCCTTAGCTGTCCAATCCTCAGTCTCAATCAACTTCTCTCTCACTCCCATGCAGGACATCCCCATGCTGTGGCAGCTGTGGGCGCATGGCCAACAGGTGATTGTGTCCTATGAGGATGAGACCTCTGTGGTCATCACACGGAGCTGTGGCCTGGGATCCTTTACTGATGGGGGGGACCAGATGAATTCGCAGGTGCTTCTTTAGTACTTGGAGACCATGAGGAGCTACGGCCACCCAGGTGCCACCTGGGACATAGCTAGGAAGGGGTGGCACTGAAGTCACCTGTCAGTCAGATGGGGGTGGGTGTCTGTGAGGATGTCACCTGGCAGTCATATGGGGTCTGTGGGGATGTCATCTGTTCAGTCACATGCTGTGACGTTACCCCCCCCTTCCCCCTTCCCCTGCAGGCGGCCTGTTTGAGCTGGCATCAATTTCATAGTGTTGTAGAGGGTGAGGGCAGCATCCCGCCGCCTGGCTAGCTTAACCCCCAAAATAACTATACAGAAATTGTATTAATTAAATTACTGCCTGGCCCATTAGCTCTAGCCTCTTATTGGCTAACTCTCACATCTTGATTAACCCATTTCTATTAAATCTGTGTATCATCCAAGAACATGGAGGGGCAGAACACAGGTGATGGGGGGAGAGCTGTGGGAGGGCAGTGTTCAGTCCTTCTGTTCTGGACCAGCCACAGCACCATTTTCAACTGAGACCCTACCCCCGCTTTCCCCAGTGAAATGGACCCTCCCCATTCCCTCCCCCAGTGACACAGACACTAATCATCCCTTCCCTTCTCCAGTGAAAGACCCTCCCCTCCCCTTCCCCAGTGACACAGAACCCCACAGAGTCCACACATTGCCAGCCAAAGAGAGGGAACAAAATGCAAATCCTGCTTTAATGAGCTGCCAGTCAGTCTGGGAGGGAGGAAGGGGCAGGGTACATGGGGCCATCCACAAACAACCTCCCATGAGTTGAATCCACATCTGATCCTGGTTGTCACTCAGGAAACAGCTGGGAAAGAAAAGGTGGCAGGACAACACCATGGCCACAATCTGTATCCACACCCCACACTCCAGGCTGTCACTCAGGAAATAGCTTCCGGAAACGGCCATAGGTGGCTTGGCTGATGATAACGGTCACATGGGCCATGTCAGTTTTGGGCAGCTCCTGCACCTGCTGCACGTTGGCCTCCTTGTACAGCCAGCTGCAGAGAAAGAGACCACCGTGGTGCATGCTGGGAAGTGGGCTGATGTCAGTGTGGTGCCTGGTGATGGGCAGAGGGTAGTTGCAGGCTGGGAAGCCAAGTTGACATCAGCATCGTGCAGGCTGGGAAGCATGTTGATAGTGGGGCATGTCCCCGGCAGGGAATCAGCTGCATATGTGTATGTAACAACCCACTGCCCAAGCACCCTGTGACTCACCAGAGCTGGGGTCCCCCAAGCCGTAAGCAGAGGGTGAGCACCCGCCGGCCAGTGGCCTGCAGAACCGTCTCCTCCAGTGTCGCCTTCAGCTTGTCTAGCCCATGGCCCAGGAGTGCAGACACAGCCAGGACGTGGTGCCCTGGGGGCCTGTACCTGTGTGAAAGAGGCTCAGTGGGTAAGAGGAACCATGAGGTTATGTGGACATGTGTGGTGTAGATAGGTGAGATGAGGACAGGTGCAGTGAGCACAGCTGTGGTGAGGTCACATGAGATGAGGACAAGTGCAGTGAGTACAGCTGCAGTGAGGACAGGTGAGATGAGGACAGGTGCAGTGAGCACAGCTGCAGCGAGGACAGGTGCAGTGAGCATAGCTGCAGTAAGGGCAGGTGCAGTGAGCACAGCTGTGGTGAGGTCAGGTGAGGTGAGGACAGGTGCAGTGAGGACAGCTGTCGTCAGCTGAGATGAGGCGAGAACAGGTACAGCAAGGACAGCTGTGGTAAGGGTAGCTGCAGTGAGCAGAGCTTCAGTGAGGACAGCTGCAGTTAGGAAAAATGCAGTGATGAGAGGTGCAGTGAGAACAGGTGCAGCGAGAACAGGTGCGGTGAGGACACCATGAAGATTCCTGCAGTGTAAACAGTGACACACATGCCTCCCCCTGCCCAACTTACCCAGGAACCAGATCCACCTTGTTGTGAACTTCCAACATGGAGTTCAAGAGTGCAGGCCGCAGCTGCAGCCCTCGCAGTGTAGACAAGACACTGGCCTTCTGTTGCTCTGTGTTGGGGTGGCTCATGTCCCTCACATGCAGGATAACATCCTGTGAGGGGGTGGAGCAGTCAGGGGCCAGAAGTGTGACAGGGAGGGGCAGCAGGGGACAGGAAGTGTTAGCCCAAGGAACACCAAGGACACCAAGTCCATGTGGAGGGTAGATCCCAGTACATCTGGCCTAACCAAAAGGCGGATCCAAGGTACCCATCCATGCAGACACATGGATACCCACCGAATGCACCACGTCCTCCAGCGTGGTGGAGAATGACTGGATCAGGCTATGTGGCAGCTGTGACAGGAAGCCAATGGTATCCATGTACAGGATGGGCATGCATGATGGCAGCAACCCTGCATGTGCCGTGACATCAAGGGTTGTGAACAGCTGGTCACATGGCTGCATGGTGGCCTCCCCCGTCAGGGCCTTGATGAGCGTGGTTTTCCCTGGAGGGGACACGATGTAAGAATGGGAAACACACACTGCATCCTGGGGACCTTTTCCTACATGCCCTGTGCTGAGATGCAGGGGCTGCACCTTGAGGAAATTCCCATACATGCCCTGTGCTGAGATATGGGTCCTGCACCCTTGGGACCCTCCCACGTGTGCCCTGTCCTGAGAGATGGGGCTGCACCCCATGGACCCACCTACGTATAACTGTGCTGAGACGCAGTGCTGCAGCCCAGGGACCCTCACCACAGTTGGTGTAGCCGACAACAGACACAATGGGGAACTCGCGCCGCAAGCGCTGCTTCCTTAGCATACTCCGCTTGTCCCGCAACCGCTCTAGCGCACGCCTGATCTTCACCTCCTTCTCCTTTAGTGCCCGTTGGCACAGCTCTGTGGATGACTCTCCTGTGGACATGGATATGCAAACTGGTATGTAGGAGCCAGGTGCAGGGGTGTATCTGTGGGCGCACCCCACTGCATGTTGCTGGTATCTCCCACTGGACACCATGTAACCAGTGTTACCCATTGTGACAGCTGGGAAACTCTGCAGCTGGTTGGCTGGTGTTCCCACTGCCCTGGACTGTGTTCCCCACTGGAGGCCATGTGGCACCCTCACCTGACCCCATGATGTACCGTGAGCCCCTTCCTTGCTGGTCCAGTCGTGCAGAGCAGCTACTCAGGGTAGACCTGGGATGGAAATACATGCTTAGTAGGTGTCACTTAGTGAGTTTTGGCACTAGGGTCCTCAGGTCAAGGCCAAGCCCTCCTAGGGCACACTGGACAGCATAGGGTGTCAACTACCAAGGGGTGTGCAGCTGGTATCTCTGTATGGAAGGGGATGTGGGGGTGAGGAGGGGGTGTGGGATGAGGAAGAGTGTTGGATGAGGAGGAGTGTGGGGTGACCCACCTGGGCAGGGGTTGTAATGATTTCAGCCACATAAGGCTGGTACTTCAGGGTTCTAGGTATCATTCAGGTGCAAACAAGCCCTCAGGCAGAAGTGCCTAATGGCCCCCGGGGATGTTAAAGGATCTCACATGATCCACGTATGACTCAGCTAAGCCCTTGCACTCATGCATGAGCCCCGTCTTCTGCGTATGATGTAGCCACGTTAACCATCTTTGTGCATGTGTTAGGCAGCTTTTAAAAGCTGGATGAGCCATCTTCCTCCCTTTCTCTGAACACTGCTTCCTTAGCATACTCCGCTTGTCCCGCAACCGCTCTAGCACATGCCTGATCTTCACCTCCTTCTCCTTTAGTGCCCAGTCCTGTGCATACCCCCCTAATAAACTCCTAAGCAGGTTTGTTGCATGTTCCGTTTTTCGTTCTCACTTGTGCCAGGTAATTTCATTGGTGCCATCAGACTCGGGAGGCTCTCGTACCCCAGCTACTCTCCTGGGGTCGGGATCCGGAACCGGACATTTTTCTACAACCACGTGTTCCATATGCCTGAGCACTGTTTCTCTGCACACTACCAGCTTCAATTGGTAAGTTTCCCCCATTCTGGTCAGCTTAACCATTTCTTCAAACCCAAGGAATTGACTGTTGAGCTCCTGGAAATTTTCTGGTGTTCCTAGAAATGGGATGACAGTCCCCAACCATGATCAAGGCTACGGTTGAGCCCTTCTCTGACATTCATCTCTGGATTGTTTCGCTTAGCTAAAATCATGTTTCGACAGCCCAGGGTTGGTCCTCCCATGACTGGGGTCCCAGGGTCCCTCAGATTCTGCTTTCTCTTTTTTTTTTTTCTTTTCTTTTCTTTTTCCCCAGCTGTGAATGGCCACTCAGAGCAACCTCTAACTTCTCTGGCTTCTGAGTCGCCCCAACCAGATCCAGTCAGACTGTAGCAACCCACCTGTAGGCAGAGGACACTGTCCTACAGGTCCTGTGGTATTCACTGCCAATTTATAACCCACCTATAGGGGGAGACGTTCCTTTATAGGCCTTGTGGTGTCACTGTTCGGCAGGTTTTCATGGTTCCAGCTATGTAGCAAGCCATACAAGCCCATCAATCTGAGCACCCCCTGGGGTACCTTTCAGAGGCCCTGAAACCCCAGGCCTTAATGCCTTACTTACAAATTCCCACACTTGTCCATCTTTGTTCAAAAAAAAAAAAAAAATGCCTCATTACAATTTAGATAACAATCTAAAGTGGCCGCCTAAGAGCACCTTTGATCCTGATATTCTATGGGAGCTTTCTAACTACTGTCAGCGCACAGGCAAATGGAAGTTTCTTTACATCTAAGCCTTTTACTATCTAAGCTCTAAGCCTAAACCCTCTGTCCTTGCAAGTTGTTCACCTGCTCACATGTTCCTGGCTATGCCATCTGAGCCAGGAGAATCCTCCACCTCTGCTCTGGACCCAGCTAAAAATCCCCACCTTTTCAACCTCAGCAGGCAACTATCCCCATTCCTTCAACTCCTACCCACATTCCTCCAGTTCCTTTAGTTCCTACCACCATTCCCTCAGCCTCAACCCCTGTTCCTTTAGCTCCTAACGTCATTCTTCCAGCCACCCCCTGTTCCTTCAGCTCCTACTGCCATCCCTCCAGCTCCTACCCCCATTCCTTCAGCTACTGCTCTGGACCCTGCTAAGAAATCTACACCTTCCCTACCTCAGCAGACAGATACTTCCACTCCTTTACTTCCTGCTGCCTCGCCACCTCCCTACACTGGCTCTTCGGCTCTCTCTCTTTCTCTACAAACTACTCCATTAGCCCCACTGGATCATTCTTCCTCTCTGGTGCCTGGCCACACAGTTGCCCAGCTCTGGCACCCACCTTTACCCCTCCTCTCACAAGCTCACATGCTGCTATGGAACCCAACCCTCACCATGCCAAGCCGGCTGCAGTTCTCCCATTGAGGTGGCCAGTGTAGATGGATGGTTAGAGTATACATCCCCTTCTCCCTCTCAGAACTCTCCCATATAGACCAAAAATTATACATCTAATTCTACCACTTTCATAAAACAATTCCAATATATTACCCAGTTTTATAATCTTATCTTTCATGCTATCAATATGATCCTATCTAATAATCAACTTCCCGAAGAGCACAGGAGAGTTTGGGAGCAGGCCAGACTTCATGCGGACAAGATTCATCAAACACATGCAACACACCCTCCGGGGGGCAGAGGTGGTCCCCGAGCAGGAACCTCACTGGGACTATAACACTCCAAGTGGGATTTTAGCTAGGAACTGTTTTTTGACTTGCCTGCTGGCAGGTCTCTGCAAGGCTGCCCTCAAGTCAGTAAACTATAAGGTCTCAGAGGTCATTCAAGATATGAAGTAAAATCTTTCTGCATTTTTGGAATGCCTCACTAAAGCCTTGTTAAAATATACTACTTTATGTTAAGTCCAAGGTCCTCCCAACTGGAGATGGAAATTTTTAAATAAAAAAAAATAAACCATGAAAAAAATATATACTACCTTAGATCCAGAAACCACGGAAGGCAGACAGTTACTCATGACTCATATTTTTTCTCATTAAGGCTAAACTTAGATGTTTAGAGAAAGGCCCCTTGACTCCGCAGTCTTAGAGTTGGCTTTTAAGGTGTACCATGCAAGAAATGACAAAGCCCGCAATCAATATTACGTGCTACCCATGGCCCTTCGACCAGCCGAGGTTACAGACCATCTAATCCATGTTGTTTGTGCTGTGCGCTTGCCCCTGGGGATCAAGAACCACAAGGCCCATGTTTCAAATGTGGTAGAACTGCGCCCGAGCATCCCCTAATCCTCATTTTGGTCCCACGAGACCTTGTCTAAGATGCCACAGGGAAGGTCACTGGGCAGTTGATTGTCTTCATGAACATAGTGGCATGGAAACCTCAAACTCAGAAAATTCCCAACTTGACCTTCTAGGTCTGGCCATGCACGAGTGAGGCTGCCCAGGGTCCTTTGACCCGACCACAGCTGTTATCTTTAACAGGGAGCTACATGTAAATATAACAGTATCAGGATGGCTCATCTCCTTTCTCTTGGACACTGGAGCCACATATTCGGTACTGGGGGAATTCTGGGGGCCTACCTCTCCTTCTAGTTTCCCTATTGTCGGGATGGGGGACAGCCTTACCTTCCTCAGCATACCCCACCACTTAACTGTGTTTTTAGGGGTATTTATCTCATTCATTCATTTTTAGTCATGCCAACCTGCCCGGTACCTCTTATGGGAAGAGATTTTTTTAGCAAGGGTAGGAGTTTCCATTTCATTTGCTCCTTCCATTCACCTTACCCCAGACTCACCAACAGATCCCCTCCTCCTCCTTCTACCCTCCTAACCTCCCAGCTCCAATGTGTCTTTTTCTCTACCAGCCTCTTAGGTGAACTCCTAAGTCGGGGACACCCAAAACCCCTCTGTTGCTAAACACCATTCCCACATCATTATCCAATTACAAGACCCTACTAAGTACATTACCCAAGCTTAGTACCCCCTTTCTCTCCAGAGCCTTAGGGGACTTAAGCCTATTATCTCTGACCTTCTAAGAAAAAAAGCTACTTGGCCCCACCTCTTCTCCCTTTAACACTCCTACACCTGCTGTTAAAAAACCAAATGGAACCTATTGCCTGGTTCAAGACCTCCACAGTGGCCCCTCTTCATCCTATAGTGCCTAACCCTTATACACTTCTTTCCACTATTGCTACAGGAATCTCCCACATCTCAGTTCTGGATCTCAAGGATGCTTTTATCTCTATTCTCTCAGCCCTCAATCTCAAAATATCTTTGCCCTCACCTGGACTGACCCTAACACTCACCTCTCCACACAGCTTACCTGGACCCCCCAGGGATTATGGAATAGCCCACACCTGTTTGGTCAGACTTTAGCATCTGATCTACTCTCACTGTCTCGTCCTAAGTCTAAACTCATTCAGTATGTGCATGATATTTTACTTTGTTGTCCATCCTTGGAGATCAGCAAAACTGATGCCTCCACTCTTTTAAATTTCCTGTCCAAAATGGGCTATAGAATCTCACTTGCTAAGGCCCAACTGTCTATCTCTCAAGTCACTTACTTGGGATTAATTATTACCCCAACCCAAAAGCTATTACCCTAGACAGAAAAAAAAAAAAACCTAATTCAGTTCCTTGTAGTTCCTTCTACAAAAGAAGAGGTTTTTTTTAATCATTCCTAGGAATAGCTGGCTTCCTGTGTTCCTGAGTCCCCTCTTTTTCTCCCCTTGCCCGCCCCTTATACAAGGCAGCTCTCAGTTCTCAGCATGAGCGCCTTCTCCATCCCATTACTATACACTTCCAGAGACTTTAGCAAGCCCTTATCTATGCCCTGGCTCTTCATCTCCCAGATTTAACTCATCCTTTCTCCATCTATGTAACAGAGGAGGAGGGATATGCCCTTGGCATTCTAGGACATCAGCTGGGACCTTCCTTTGCACCTGAAGCATACCTGTCAAAAAAGCTGGCCCTCACCACTCAGGGCTGGGCACCCTGTATACGTGCTTTAGAGACCACTGAGTTTTTGATTCGTGAGTCAAAGAAACTCCAGGTGGCACTAGGAGAAGATGCCACACTCACTTTCCAATGCTGCCCACCCCTTAATATCTCAAATCTCCTTCCTCATTAACTATTAACTAACATTAATTATTCCCAATCTCATTCCTGCATAGAGACCTTAGAGGATCTACTGCCCCACCCCTCACATATACAGGAGGGCAAATTGCCCCAGGACACTTATACCTGGTACACAGATGGCAGCTCCTTTTTATGTGAAGAGACCCATAGAGCAGGGTATGCCATAGTGTCAGATACTGGGGTAGTGGAGGCATAGGCACTCCCTGCCCATACCACTAATCAACAGGCTGAGTTAATAGTCCTTGCCTGTGTCTTCCAGTTAGCAAAGGAACAATCTTTAAATGTTTACACAGACTTCAAATATGCCTTTCTTATCCTCTTTTCCCATGCAGCTATCTGGAAGGAGCGTCGGCTTATGATGAAAGGAGAATCCATAGCTAACTCAAGTTACATTATGGACCTGTTAAAAGCCTCCCATCTCCCCAAAGCTATAGGAATTATTCACTGTCGGTCTCACCAGACCTATAGCTCCATTATTTTCAAGGGAAATAATGGGGCTGACCAAACAGCTAGAACAGCAGCATTCCAGAGCCAAACCTACCTCAGTCACCTCAGGGGGTTCATACAATACAGTCCACATTCTCACAGACACCCCCTGAAACCCAGCAAATTCTATTCTACTTACATCCTAATAGCAAAGCTCTGTTTCATTTTGTCAAGGCTCACCTCCAACACACCCTGAGGACTTAGAGTTCTTAAAAGCTATCACTGCCTCTTGTAAAATCTGTCAAAAGTTAGATCCCAAGACCAAATGTCGTAGTTTCCCTTTTCCCACCCACCAGGTCAGGAGCTCCCTACCAGAAACTGACCGGTAGCTGGATTTTACTCATATGCCCACAGTCAGATGAGTTAAATATCTCCTGGTTTTGGTGGATACCATGTCTGGGTGTATTGAAGCATTTCCCACCACTAACAAGAGGACCCAGACAGTTTCCGATGTTCTTCTCCAAGAAATCATCCCCAGGTTTGGAATACCAACCTCTCTTCAGTTGGATAATGGCCCAGAGTTTACTTCCCAGATTTCTCAAAGTTTGTCTAAGGCTCTTAACATTTCCTGGCATTTTCATATCCCATACCATCCTCAGTCTTCAGGGAAGGTAGAACAAACTAACTGTTCCCTAAAAAATGTTTTTTAAGATGTCACAGGAACTTCACCTCGACTGGGTAAAACTTCGCCTCTGGCCCTTCTTAGGCTTAGGGCTCTCCCCAAAAGCCCCCTTTTCATCTCATCCTTTGAATTCATGTATGAGTGGCCAGTTTTAACCCCCAGCCTCGCATCTAAAACCTCTCCCCTTCCTGATCACCTGCTTACTCCACTGTTACTTCATCTTCACTCCCTATTATGGACTTGACCAACTACTCATTGTCTCAATGTGCTAATTCATACCCACCACTGATTAAAATAGGGGATCAGGTACTATTCTCTCCCCCCGACCAATGCCCCCACCCCTTTCCACTAAATGGCAGGGTCCCTTTAAAGTAATTCTTATAATTCCCACAGCTGCCAAGCTCGAGGGACTTCCTCAATGGATTCACCTGTCCCACCTTAAGCCTTTTACTATTCCAGCTCAAGATACTCCCTCATATATGGTAACTCAAACAGAGTCCTGCTCCCTTAAGTTCCAGGGAGCACCAAGATCAGCCATTCTTTCTCCAGTTCCAGAAAAATAAAAGTCTCATTACCGTACTCAACTCTCTTGTGCCAAAAACCCCATATACTCTCTTTCTCTTTCACCTATCTGCTTTACTAGCTTCTCTATATCTCCATTGTCATGCTTAAATTTCCAGTTAATTGTTGTTATTACAGGGACCATCATTAAACATAGAGCCAGAGGTACAAGAATTGCCAAAAGCCCAGGTGGTAAGAAACAATAACGAGTTTGGAGACATTCACAGCCCCAATAATGAGTTTGGGGACATTCACAGCTCCAAACTCCAAAACTCCCAAAACAGATGTTAACATAACAGGTTCATCACTGACTGCAGCAGTGTCTCCTGGATGTTAAGGTAATACCATGATGCTAAAGAGAACAACTGCCTTAAGATTTGCTTCAGGTAAAACATTAAGGGGTCTAATATTCCCCTTTCTAATAATTCCCCCTTCTTCCCACTGTCTTCCATTGCAACACTATATCATCATAATCATAAGCTTTTAATGTCTAAAATTTATTTCTTTTTAAACATTTTTTTCATAAGCTTCAGGGAGCCAATTGGACCTTCTTAAATGTACCAGACTCACCCAGAATAAGTATTATTTAATTCTTTCCTTATCATTCCTGGTCTCAAGAACCCCTAGAAAATTCCCTCCTCCACCCCCCCCCCAAAAAAAACTACCTCTCCATCTTGGGACTCTCCTCCCTTAATCACCAGGATCTAAAATATTTTCCAGACATAATTTTCTGCCTTTCCAGAATCTTGCACAGTCCAAGCTGCCAGCCAGCTAGTTCCACAGAACCCAGAAAAAACACTAAAGTAATCAGCCACCCCAGGACATGGTCAAATATCTCAACTCTCCAATGCCCACAAAATCACCAAGAAGCAGTCATGAGAGACGACACCCCATTCCCACCCATTAAAGACCCCAAACTCTCCAAGGTTTTATAATGAACAAAAGGGTGGAATGTAATCGTGTCAGTCACATAAGGCTGATACTTCCAGGTTCTAGGCACCATGCATGTGCAGACAAGCCCTCAGGCAGAAGTGCCTAACGGCCCCCAGGGATGTTAAAGGGCCTCCAGTGATCCACGTATGACTCAGCTAAGCCCTTGTAAGCATGTGTGGTTGCATCATCCATGTATGACTCAGCTAAGCCCTTGCACATCTGCGTGAGTCCCGTCATCTGCATATGAAGTAGCCATGTCAACCCCCTGTGCGCATGTGCTAGGCAGCTTTTAAAAGCTGGACGTGCTATCTTCCTCCCTTTCTCTGCACACTGACTTCCCAGTCCTGTGCACACCCCCTAACTTCTAAGCGGGTTTGTTACTTGTTCCGTGTTTCCTTTTAACTTGTGCCAGGTAATTTCAGGAGTGACCCACCAGAGAAGGTATAACCCACCTCAGCAGAGGGATCTCTGCCAGAGCCAGCTGCAGCCGGGCCTCCTTGGTGCGGGCATTACAGCGGAATATGTGCAGTACGATAGTGAACCTGTCTAACACATGGACGCCCCAGGCAGTCTGCAGGGTCTTCTGCCAGGAAATGGGAAAAAGAGGTCAGGGGAAGGGCAAAGGCTAAGAGATGGGTGCCAGGAGAGAGGGGGCAGGGTAAGGGATGAGGCTGGGACTTGTGGGTCAGGGGAAAGAGAGGGGTCAGGGTCCTGGGGTCAGAGAAACAGGTGAGGCCAAGACACAGGGGTCAGAGACCCAGGGATAGAGAAAGGGGTGAGAAGGAGACTTGGGGCTCAGAGGGAGGGAACGGTTGGAACATAGGAGGGTCGGGGGATGCAGAGACATAGGATAGGACACAGGGCCAAAGGAAGGGGTGAGGTCAGGACACAGGAGTGTGGGACCCAGGGGGACAGAGGAAGGGGTGAGGTCAGGACACCGGGTCAGGGGAAGGGGTGGAATTGACACACATGGGTCACAATCACACACTCCATACCTTGGTCAGAGCCGTCATCCTCTCTACATTCAGAAACACACACGTGATGTCCACAGATCCCTTGATCTTCTCTGAGGAGTAGGGGGAGGGGTCCGTCAGTTGCAGGCAAGTCTGGGTGTACACATGCTACACACAGAGGGAGGTACACACATGTGCACACTGAGAACCATGCACAAGTTACAGTGGCATGTACACGCATGTGCATGCTGAGTAACACCGTAACACTGCACAGAAGGAAGCACACACATGCACAAAGAGAAATATGCACAATGGGATGTACACAGAGGGAAGCACACGCATTCACATAGCAAAAACATGCATGCATGCACAGGCACACCAGTTGGGCAGGGGGCATGTCAAACGAAGGGGCGGGCTACTTACCCGTCAGCTCCTGGAAGTTTCCTTTGCCAAAGACAAACTTGCTGTCTGGGACCCTCGTGGGCACCACCAGGGTCCGCACCACCGACCAGCCATGCAATGTGCGCACCAGCGCGGCAGCCTCCGCCACCTGACACTCTGTAAGGGGACAGACGGTGTAGATGGCGTCCATCGGGAGCGGCTCCCATGGACCCTGGGGAGGCTCGGAAAGACCCCAGGGCAGATCGGATGAATCCCAGGTTGGCTAGCACACACAAACCCCGCCTGCCCCACCAAAACTCCTCCACGCTGATGCCCATAGTAGTTCCCCTGTCCCCTGTGTTCCTCCCAGGGAGTCCGCACCAGCTTTCTTCCTCCTCATACCTCCCCTTCTGAACCCATGCCCAAGCAGCCTGTCTCCTCCCGCCCCCGCCCTTCCGCTGACCTGTGTCGTACGCCTTCCTTCCGGCGCGGCCCCCGACGTCAGGATGCAGGACGCACACACGCTGGGCCTCAGCGGGCAGCAGTGGTTCCCGGCTCAGCAGCTCCTCCTCCTCGGGCTCCTCTCCGTCCTCCCCCACCACCCCGGCCCCGCTTTCCCAGCTGCGGACGTGGGAGCCGCTCCTAACTCCGCCGTAGGAGCTCCGGATGTCGATGCTTCCTGAGCGAGCCGGCTGTGGGGGGCACGGCGAGGCATAGCGAGGGGCCAGGCAGCGGCTAAACAGGAGCCTGAGCGCTGGTCGTACTGCAGCTCGCGTGGCCGCCATGTTGGGGGCGTGACCGGAAAAGAGGAGCGGTCCCTGGAGTGGGAGGAGCTGGAAGGGGCGGGGCCTGGGGGTGCGGCGAGCAGCAACTCCGGGGCTAAGCGAGAACTTGAGCCCAGGAGGACGTCCGGGATGCACGGGCAACGGGGACTGGGGCTGGGCCGTTAGGGGTGGGGCGAGCGGCCAAGGCGGGGGGGGGGGGGGGGGGGGTGCAAGAGCCAGAGCCCGGCCGAACAGAGGACTGCAGGCCTGAGCGCTCAAAGGCGGCGGGGCGGGGCTCCCAGCGACTGCCCCAGAGACAGGCTTCTGATTGGCGGGAGGCGGGTCCAACTCTGGTCCCGGGTAGAGGATACTTACCAAGTCCAGGAGACTTGCAACAGCAAAGAGCTGGGGATTGTGACTTAACCCGCTGTGTGGGACATCGGACACGCATATCCTTAGCCCCAGCTGCAGTGCAGTCCCACAGACGCTCGCCAAAGCGAAGGTGATGTATGTGTGCCTGTGTATGAGGGTCTCACACTCGGTACCACAGCTGAGGTGACCTGTGTGTGTATGTGTATGCATGCGCGTGCATGTGTGATGTATATATATGCGGGCATGTGTGGTGTGTGTGTCATGCTTGGGACTGCACGAGGTGACGTGTGTGCATGTGTGTATGTGTGTCATGCTCGGAGCCCTTTGCGTGGAGCTCAGTCACGTCCCTCAAGAGGGTTCCTGGCACAGAACTCAGGTGACAGTTTACCTTGTGCATTTAGCTGTGGAGACACTGACCCATCTCCTGATTGTGTTGCCCGTGTCACACATGAGCATCTTACTGTGTGTTGCCCCATGTCACACATTGAGCATCTAACTGCGCTGCCCATTATCCCACACGAGCATCTGACAGAATATGGAGTGACAACACAGGGACCACAGATAATCATAGACGGTGGACCTAGAATCTTCCCACTTGGTCTGTCTTTTTGTCCTCATCTGAGATCAGGAACTACACCAAGTCCATGTAGCTGACTTTTCCATCATGCTGCACCTTCCGCCTATGTGTGGGGGTCAGGGAACATGGGGCCTCTCATGGGATTTGGGTAACTGCTAATAGAGCAGCCCCACCCATCACTCACAGGGACAAAATCACCCACTGACAGTAACATGACCGCCCACCACCAACAGTGACGTGGGAAGTGTAACCCAAACAGCAGCCACGGGGCAGAAGGTATCTCATGTACTGTGACCCTGGTCACATGACAGAGACCAGAGACCGTGAGTGATGACACTGACACTCTGGAACCACCACCACCCCTTCCTTGCCACCTACAGAACCTCACATGACACAGCACAGAAGCACCTACCACATCAAGGTGCATGAGAAGATCCTGCCAATCATCTTGGAGGAGAGGGTCGCAAGAAATACGAGGCAGGGTAGTGTTTACACTTGATGACTGGGGCCTGGCTCTGCCCCACCATCCCTGAGCACAGCCCCCTCTATCCCAGGCCCCACCTCTCTGTCAAACCACTACCTTCCATACCTGAGCCCTGCTCTCTGCCAATGGTTCTGCCTTCCACACCATAGATCCACCCCTAGATCTGACAGCCCCATCCCTTCTTCCATTAGCTCTGCCCCTCTATCCCTGAAGCCTGCACTCTACCCCAGGCCCCACCCCCTCCATCCACAGTATCTCCCTCTGCCTATAAGACTCTGCCCCTCAGCTGGCAGCCCCACCCTCCACCCAGACCCCACCTTCTAGCCACAGTTTAGCCCCTCCATCTGATAGTCCTGCCCTTTGCCCATGGACACACCCTCTGCCCCTATATCTGACAGCCTCACACTCTAACCCCTGCCACATCCCAGGCCTCACCCTCTACCCAATGGCCCCATCCCTGCCCTTCCCTTCCATCCCAATGCCCCACCCCCTCCATCCCAGGCCCCTCCCTCCATCTCGCAGCCCCACAACCCCACCCTCTGCCCCATGGCTCCCCCTCACTGCAGTCACTGCCTTCACCCCAGGCCCCACCCCTACCCAAGCTCACTGTGGTCTTTGTGCTGCACCAAGTCAAAGTCTGTATCTAAGCCCCTGTACTTCTGAGTCCCAACCTCACCTGAAGCCCCACCTTTGCCCCCACTGAAGCTTACATGGTCATTCTGCCTCTCCAGGTCAAGTGCATGATAGAAGAGGTCATGACCTCTGTGGAGTTTCTAAAACTTGCAGTAGAAGATACTGGTCAGCTGGTTGATGTCAGTCTTTTCTTACAGCAGTGCCACATTTTGTAAGGGGTGCCACAGTCAGCCATGCCCTCTCACAATTGGGACCGGGTGTGTGTCCCTGCTCTATGGACAGAAGTTCACAAGAGGCGCTGCTCCATAACTGCAGGCCACGCCCTCCCACGTGGTCCACTTAGACTGTGGGTATGTCCATTCTGGGTGACCAGGAAGTTCACAGATGGCCTGCCACCTAATGCCCTCACTCACAGTGGGGGAGTAGGTAGGACTTGGCAGGCCAAACCCCCTAACTGCCGGCCATGTGCCCCATGGGAAAGTAGAACCTGGGAGGTCCAGCCGCCTGCCTGCAGTTTATGGCTTCTCATAGGGAGGGGAAATAGGAAGGTCCTTGGAGGTCCCACTGTTATTCTTTTGGTCCCCGCCCCTTTCCACGCCCACTCCCAGCGACCTCTGGTCTCTTGGAGTCATCCTGAATCTCTTCCCTCTCTCTCTTTTCACTGCCCCCCTTTTGCGTGTGCACACGCGCCCTCCCTCTCTCTCTCTCTCTCTCTCTCTCTCTCTCTCTCTCTCTCTCTCTCTCTCTCTCTCTCTCTCTCTCTCTCTCTCCCCCTCCCTCCCTCTTTCCCTCTCCCTACCCCCCCCCCTCTCTCTCTTTCTCTTTTAATAAAGCTTTATGTCTATTTTCTGTGTCTGTGCCGTTAACCCGCTGCTGCACCGCCTGTTCACCCGCCGCCCTGGTCACACGTGTTCAGCAGGACTCCGCGCAGCTACGCGCAGCTGCCGAGCTAAAGTCTTTAAGAACAAAACCCACCCCTGTTAGAAACTGAAGAATCATTCAGTAATTAAAACCACTTTCATTTCACAAGGCAACTAATCAAAGCTAAGAGCTCTGATGGATGTTTAAACCAAGACACAGGGCAAATTGGCATTATTCCCTTGTGAATCAATTGGTCACTTTTTGCTGTAGATTTTTTGCTGTAGCTGATTCCCTTTCTGTTACAAATTTGAGAATTCCCACATTTCTGAGATATTTGATCATTTACTGACTACTGTCTTTCCTCTGCTTTGGGTTTACTGATTACACTTCCCTAGCTATGTGTGAAGACAGTTTCTCACTGCCAAGCTGCTTTTCCTATGTAAATGCGGGGATCTGCCTCCCTGCAATTACTTTTATTGACGAGCAATTGGTCAGTGTTTAGTGTCCAGGCAAAAAGCATTTCATTTAAGATATTCCCAGATATCCAAGCAAATAGAATTACTGTAAGTCCCAATCTTGGGCCTCCATCTTTGAAGGCCACACCCCGTGCCCGCCAAACCTTGGCCCCTCCCCTGGAGGAGAATCAAGGCAGCTCGCCAAATCTTGATCACTCCCCCAGTCTATTTAAACTGCTCCCCGGTGAGTCCCTTCGTGGTTTTTCCTCTTCCCCCCCCCCACTAGTGGTCATGTTGGCAGCTTCCTGGTTCCCCTCGGGTGTTGAAGTGAGGAGTGGGGCCTCTTGTTTGTCCCAGCTGCCCGGCTAGTTTAACCTCCAAAATAACCACACAGAAATTGTATTAATTAAATTACTGCCTGGCCCATTAGCTCTATCCTCTTATTGGCTAACTCTCACATATTGATTAATCCATTTTTATTAAATCTGTGTATAACCACGTGACTGTGGCTTACCGGCAAGATTCTAACCTACCTCCATCTCAGGCTGGAGATTCATGGCATCTGCCAGACTTTCTTTCTTCCCAGTATGGATATTTCAGTTATACTCCCATTTTGGACATGAAAATCTTGGCCCCACAAGTTCACAGGTAAATAAGGGATAATATACGGCTTAAAAGTTCCTTCATGGCCTTCCTCATCTTCCCAATGCAGTTCATTACTACTTTGCTCAGGATTTCTACTATGACCAACTCCTTGTAGCTATGTAATAGTCTCCGTTTTTGGACACTTAGAAGGCCACTGGCTGGCGGTTATAACTGAAATATCTGTGCCAGTATCTAGGATGCCAGAAAATCTTTTTCCATTTATAAACAAAGTGAGTTCTGGTCTCTGAGGGCCTATTGTCTGTACCCAAAATGCATCAGATGAACCAAATCCATCCTCTCTTCTCTTTTCTTACTCTGATTACTGGTTTGCACAGCTGGAAGTAATATTAATTGTGCAAGCCTCTGACCTGCTTTAACTACGGAAACTCCATTTGGTGAATGAATCATCATCTTGATCGCTCCCTCGAAGTCAGCATCTATGACTCCAGAAGCCAGTAAGATCCCTTGCATAGTTGAGCTACTTCTCCCTAGCAGTAATCGTACAGTGCATTTTGGTAAAGGCCCATATATTTCTGTGGGGAGAGCTTGCATCCCATCTCAGGTGTTAGAACTGTGTATATGGCTGAACTGAGGTCAAGCCCTGTGTTTCCTGGGGGTGGCTCTGAAAAGATCCTGTATAGATCTCCTTGTGGGGGAACAGATAGCTGGATTGCCTCTGAATCCGTTTCCTGAAAGGGGATTTCTTAGTTCATCTCTTTTTGATCTGCACTCACTAGTCCAATGCTTTCCTCTCCTACTTCTCCTACACAATTCTGATTCTTTTCTGGTTCTAGGGCTTGCTCTCCTATCAGGACATCATCTGACCTGATGTCCCATAAGACCGCATCCAAAACAGCCTCTAGGAATTCCTGTAGCTTGCGTTTTCCCTGGGGCTAGGTCTCCCTGCTGGGATAAGACATCATTAATTGTCTTTCCCTGTAAAGCAGCAGCTAATGCTATTCCTTGTGTATATGATTGGCCGATATCTGAGCAGATTCAGATATAATCTGCAACATTACCCTGTTTCTTTAAAGGTCTTATAGCTGCCTTGCATATAGCATTAGCGTTCTCAAATGCTAACTGTTTAATTATTATCTGTCCTGCTTGGAGAATCAACCTATTAGATGGCTGTGTCAGTCTGGAAACAAAATCCTGAAATAACTCATCTGGTCCCTGTCTTATACTAGATAACTCCTCAGTCTCTTCTTTTGATGGTGGAAGATTATTCCAGGCCTTCTTTGCTGCTGCACTGATCTGGACATATGCTATCATATCATATTCTAACTGCTGATTTGCTCCCATATAGGGTCCTTCACCTGCCAGCAGCTCATACAAAATAGGAATTTGCTGAGTCCTGTTTCTCTCAGCTGTGGCCTAACATTGTTCTGTAAATTCAGTTTCCCACAATAGATAATCTCCTCCTGACAGGTAAGCCTTGGCTATCTGCTTCCAATCCACTGGTGGCATTAGTCTCTGACCTGTTGTAACTGCTCTGTTCTGAAAGAGTATCTAGCAACTCCTCAGGTGGAACAAATAGAACTATCCCCTGCTGGTCAGGATCTGAGTGCAGCCTTTCCTGTATTAGCATGCAGAAATAAGGCGTATCTTCAGGGATGCTTTCTGGTCCATAATTACAGCAATGTTGTTAGATTCTCATTCCCACTTCTTTCCATACGGCTATGTCTAAGGTCCTACACTGGGAACACTGAGGGCATATCTCTTCTATGAATTCTAAGCGTTCTTGTCTCTGATGCTGCTGTACTCTCTCTCCTCTGTCTTTTAATGTATCTTCAATCAACTGCATAGCCATTTCATTGCTTTCTCCTTGTCCCATATTTCTATATTTACAAATTTTACTCCCAATATTACTGTCCCATTTTGTTATCTAAGCACACATTACTCATGTATCCACTGATTACTTTTCGTGGGTTCCTCATGTCTGGTTACTTCTTCCTTGTTTTGGGGGTTCACAGATCAGCCTCATGTTCTGCTTCATCCTTTCTCTGGCTTCTCTCAGGGTTCAGTGGTCAGCACCATGTTGCTGTCACCATTATGTCAGGGCCCATGGCCCCAACATAGAAACTATTTTTCCCCTAACTGGACTGGTACAGAGGCGCAAAAACTAACAAGACACATTTCACACAGTCGTCTCAGAAGGGCATCTCAGGCTTCATCCATTCCTGATGATCTACCCACGTTTATTATACAAAACACCATTTAACCCCCAGGTAAACCAAGGTGGATACTCATTAATATTTTCTTTCCGGGGGACACGGGGCTAGCCAAAAACCTGTAACTTAAGTCATCAGCTTTGGAAAACACCTCTCCCCACGCACTCTACATTATAACAAAGAAGAAGGAGCACTTAGGAAACTCTGAAATGTCGGGCTAACATGTATTACATAGCGAGTGAGAACTTTTCTCAAAAGAAAAGGATTTAAAAAAAAAATCTGTCCTGGGCTTTTCATATTAGAGAGTTTGTGGGATAATCTGACCATTTCCCTCCCACGCCTTGTTTGTTTGTTTGTTTAATCTCTTGAGTTTCTGTTGATACTTTTCCAGTTTTATTTATTTATTTATTTATTTTTATTGTTAAAAATTGCCATCTCCTCCCCACGTCCCACTTCCGTCCCCCTCACTTAACTCCCCTCCCCCTCCTTTGCCAGTCCAAGGAGCAGTCAGGGTTCCCTCCCCTGCAGGAAGTCCAAGCTCCAACCCACTCCATCTAGGACCAAGAAGGTGCACCTCTAAACAGACTAGGCTCCCCCAAAGCCAGTACATGCGGTAGGATCAAAACCCAGTGCCATTGTTCTTGGCTTCTCAGTCAGCCTTCATTGTCAGCCACGTTCAGAGAATCCGGTTTGATCCCATGTTTTTTCAGTCCAGGTCGCACTGGCCTTGGTGAGCTCCCATTAGACCAGCCCACAGTCTCAGCGGGTGGGCACACTCCTTGCGGTCCTGACTTCCTTGCTCATGTTCTCCCTCCTTCAGCTCCTCATTTGGGCCTTGGGAGCTCAGTCCTGCACTCCAAAGTGGGTCTCTGTCTCTATCTCCATCCATCGCCAGATGAAGCTTCTATGGTGATATGCAAGATATTCATCAGTATGGCTATAAGAAAGGGCCATTTCAGGCTCTATCTCCTCAGTTGCCCAAGGAACTAGCTGTGGACATCTCCATGGATACCTGGGACCCCCTCTAGAGTGAAGTCTCTTGCTAACCCTAAAATGGCTTCCTTAATTAAGATATCTTCTTTCCTGCACCGCTATCCACCCTTCCTTCATCCCAACCATCCCATTCCCCCAGGGTCTCCCCATCCTCCCCTCCTCACTTTTCTATCCAAATCTCCCCGTCACCCCTTACTGCCACCCCACCCCTACCCCCAAGATCCCAATCTTTGCCTGGCAATCTTGTCTACTTCCAATATCCAGGAGGATAACTATATGTTTTTCTTTGGGTTCACCTTCTTATTTAGCTTCTCTAGGATCACCAATTATAGGCTCACTGACCTTTATATATGTCTAGAATCCACGGATGAGTGAGTACATACCAAATTCATCCTTTTGAGTCTGGGTTACCTCACTCAGAATAGTGTTTTCTATTTCCATCCATTTGCATGCAAAGTTCAAGATGTCATTGTTTTGTACCGCTGAGTAGTATTCTAATATGTATACATTCTACATTTTCTGTATCCATTCTTCCATTGAAGGACATCTAGGTTGTATACAGTTTCTGGCTATTACAAATAATGCTGCTATGGACATAGCTGAACAAATGCTTTTGTAGTATGATAGGGCATCTCTTGGGTAAATTCCCAGGGTAGTATTGCTGGATCCTGGGGTAGGTTGATCCCGAATTTCCTGAGAAACCGCCACACTGATTTCCAAAGTGGTTGCACAAGTTTGCATTCCCACCAGCAGTGGATGAGTGTACCCCTTACTGTACATCCTCTCCAGCCAAGGCTATTATTAGTATTTTTTATTTTAGTCATTCTGACAGGTGTAAGATGGTATCTCAACGTTGTTTTGATTTGCATTTCCCTGATCACTAAGGAGGTTGAGCATGACCTTAAGTGTTTTTTGGCCATTTGAAATTCTTCTGTTGAGAATTCTCTGTTCAGTTCAGTGCCCCATTTTTTAATTGGGTTAATTAGCATTTTAAAGTCTAGTCTCTTGAGTTCCTTATATATTTTGGAGATCAGACCTTTGTCTGTTGCGGGGTTGGTGAAGATCTTCTCCCACTCAGTAGGTAGCCCTTTTGCCCTAATGACAGTATCATTTGCTTTACAGAAGCTTCTTGGTTTCAGGAGGTCCCATTTATTCAATGTTGCCCTTAATGCCTGTGCTGCTGGGGTTATACCTAGGAAGTAGTCTCCTGTGCCCATGTGTTATAGAGTACTTCCCACTTTCTCTTCTATCAGGTTCAGTGTGTTCAGATTAATATTGAGGTCTTTAACCCTTTTGGACTTGAGTTTTGTGCATGGTGATAGATATGGATCTACTTTCATTGTTCTACAGGTTGACATTCAGTTATGCCAGCACCATTTGTTGAAGATGCTTTCTTTCTTCCATTGTATACTTTTAGCTCCTTTGTCAAAAATCAGGTGTTCATAGGTTTGTGGGTTAATATCTGGGTCTTCTATTCTATTCCATTGGTCGACTTCTCTGTTTTTATGCCAATACCAAGCTGTTTTCATTACTGTAGCTCTGTAATAGAGTTTGGAATCAGGGATGGTAATGCCTCCAGAAGTTCCTTTATTGTATAAGATTGTTTTGGCTATCCTGGGTCTTTTGTTTTTCCATATAAAATTAATTATTATTCTCTCAAGGTCTGTGAAGAATTTTGATGGGATTTTAATGGGGATGGCATTGAATCTATAGATTGCTTTTGGTAGAATTGCCATTTTTACTATGTTGATCCTCCCAATCCAAGAGCAAGAAAGATCCTTCCATTGTCTTGTATCCTTTTGAATTTCTTTCTTCAAAGACTTAAAGTTCTTGTCAAATAGATCTTTCACTTCCTTGGTTAGAGTTACCCCAAGATACTTTATGCTATTTGTGGTTATCGTAAAAGGTGATGCTTCTCTGATTTCCCTCTCTGCTTCCATATCCTTTGTTTATAGGAGGGCAACTGATTTTTTTGGAGTTGATCTTGTATCCTGTCACGTTACTAAAGGTGTTTATCAGCTGTAGGAGTTCTTTGGTAGAGGTTTTGGGGTCGCTTATGTACACTATCATATCATCTGCAAATAACAAAAGTTTAACTTCTTCCTTTTCAATTCGAATCCCCTTGATCTCCTTATGCTGTCTTATTGCTATTGCAAGAACTTCAAGCACTATATTGAAAAGATATGGAGAGAGTGGACCTTGTCGTGTTCCTGATTTTAGTGCAATGGCTTTGAGTTTCTCTCCATTTAATTTGATGTTAGCTGTTGGCTTGCTGTAAATAGCCTTTATTATATTTAGGTATGAAACTTGTATCCCTAACCTCTCCAAGACCTTTATCATAAAGGGGTGTTGAATTTTGTCAAATGCTTTTTCAGCATCTAATGAAATAATCATATGTTTTTTTTCTTTCAGTTTATTTATATGATGGATTACATTGATAGATTTGTGTATGTTGAACAAGCCCTGCATTTTTGGGATGAAGCCTACTTGACCACAATGGATAATTTTTCTAATGTGTTCTTGGATTTGGTTTGCCAGTATTTTATTGAGAATTTTTGTGTCGATGTTCATGAGTGAGATTGGCCTGTAATTCTCTTTCTTGGTTGAGTCTTTGTGTGGTTTTGGTATCAGGGTAACTGTGGCTTCATAAAAGGAAATTGGCAATGACTCTTCAGTTCCTATATTTTGAAATACATTAAGGAGTATAGGTATTAGCTCTTCTTGGAAGTTCTAGTAGAATTCTGCATTGAAACAATATGGTCCTGGGCTTTTTTGGTAGGGAGGTTTTTGACAACAGCTTCTAATTCTTCGTGGCTAACAGGTCTATTTATATTGTTCACCTGATCTTGGTTCAACTTTTGTATATGGTACTTATCTAAGAAAATGTCCATTTCTTTTACATTTTCCAATTTTGTGGCATGCAGGCTTTTGTAGTAAGATCTAATGATTCTCTGAATTTCCTCCGTGTCTGTGGTTATGGCCTCCTTTTCATTCCTGATATTATTAATTTGCGTGCTCTCTCTCTGCTGTTTGATTAGTTTGGATAGGGGTTTGTCAATCTTGTTGATTTTCTCTAAGAACCAGCTTTTTGTTTCATTGATTCGTTGGATTGTTTTCTGTGTTTCTATTTTGTTGATTTCAGCCCTCAGTTTGATGATTTCCAGTCTTCTACTCCTCTTGGATGAGTCTGCTTCTTTTTTTTCTAGAGTTTTCAGGTGTGTTGTTACATCTCCAATGTGTGCTTTCTCTGTTTTCTTTAAGTGGGCACTTAGTGCTATGAACTTTCCTCTTAGCACTGCTTTCATAGTGTCCCACAGGTTTGAGTATGTTGTGTCTTTATTTTCATTAAATTCAAGGAAGACTTTGATTTCTTTCTTTCTTTCTTCCTTGACCCAGGAGTGATTCAGTTGTTGACTGTTATGTTTCCATGTGTTTGTAGGCTTTCTGGGGGTAGCACTGTTGTTGAATTCTAGCTTTAATCCTTGGTTATCTGACAAGACACAGGTGGTTATTAATATTTTTTTGTATCTGTGAAAGTTTGCTTTGTTACTGAGTATATGGTCAATTTTCAAGAAGGTTCCATGAGTTGCAGAGAAGAGGTATATTCTTTCTTATTTGGGTGGAATGATCTATAGATGTCTGTTAAGTCCATTTGTTTCATTACCTCCATTAATTCTCTTATTTCTTTGTTAGGTTTCTGTCTGATTGACCTGTCCATTGGTGAGAGAGGTGTGTTGAAGTCTCCTACTATTAGTGTATGTGGTTTGATGACTGCCTTGAGTTTTAGAAGTGTTTCTTTTACATAAGTGAGCGCCTTCATATTAGGGGGCATAGTTATCCAGGACTGAGACTTCCTCCTGATGAATTATTCCTGTTATAAGTATAAAATGTCCATTTCCATCTCTTCTGATTGATTTTAGTTTGAAATCAATTTTGTTAGAAATTAATATGGCCACACCCACTTGATTCTTAGGTCCATTTGCTTGAAAAACCTTTTCCCAACCCTTTACTCTGAGTAAATGTCTGTCTTTGTGGTTGAGGTGTGTTTCTTGTAAGCAGCAGAATGTTGGACCCTGTTTTCGTATCCAATCTCTTAGCCTGTGCCTTTTTATAGGTGAATTGAGCCCATTGATATTCAGTGATATTAATGACCAGTAGTTGTTAACTCCAGTCATTTTCTTTTGGTAGTAGAGTTTGTGTGTTACCTTTCTTTAAGTTGTGCTGGTGAGGGGTCGCTAGATGACTGAGTTATTGTAGGCGGTGTTGGCATTGTTGGGTTCCCTGGGTTGTGATTTTCCTTCTATTACTTTCTGCAAGACTGGATTTGTGGTTACATATTGTTTAAATTTAAATTGTTTTTATCCTGAAATATTTTGTTTTCTCCATTGATAGTGAATGATAGCTTGGCTGGGTATAGTAGTCTGGGCTTGCATCCATGGTCTCTTAGTTTCTGCAGTACCTCTATCCAGGACCTTCTGGCTTTCATGGTTTCCATAGAGAAGTCCGGGATAAGTCTGATAGGTTTACCTTTATAAGTTACTTGACCTTTTTCCTTTGCAGCTCTTAATATCCTTTCTTTATTCTGTATGTTTTGTGTTTTGATTATAATATGGCGAGGGGAATTTTTTTTTGATCTAGTCTATTTGGTGTTCTGTATGCTTCTTGAACCTTCATAGGAATATCTTTCTTTAGGTTGGGAAAGTTTTCTTCTACAATTTTGTTGAATATATTTTCTGGGCCTTCGATCTATAATTCTTCTCCTTCATCTACTCCTATTATTCTTAGGTTTTGTCTTTTTATTGTGTCTCAGATTTCCTGAATGTTTTGTGATGAGAATTTGTGGGATTTGCTTATTTCTTTGATCAGTGCATTTATTTTCTCTATGGTATCTTTAGAATCTGAGATTCTTTCTTCTATCTCTTGTATTCTATTGGTTATGCTTGTTTCTGTAGTGTCTGTTCATTTACCTTGATTTTCCATATTCAGCCGGCCCTCAGTTTGTGTTTTCTTCATTGCCTCCATTTCAGTTTTCAAATATTGAACTGTTTCCATTACCTGTTTGATTGTTTTTTCTTGGTTTTTCTGGGTATCATTTACAGATTTACTCATTTCTTTGAACTTTTTGTTATACTTCTCATCCATTTCTTTAAGGGAGTTTTTCATATCCAGTTGAAGGGTCTCTATCACTTTCATAATGTCAATTTTTTCCATTTCCTCAAGATTAGGGTGTTCTAGTCCTTCTGTTGTAAGATCGCTATGTTCTGGTGTTTTCATGTTGTTTTCAGATTGTTGGAGGGATTCTTGCTTTGTTGACTGCCCATCTCTTCCTTCAAATGCTCTCCAATAGTTCTTCTGGAACAGGATTATGGCCCCTTGTTGGCCAGGAACCCCTCCGACCGATCTTCTGTTACAGGATAAGGACTCCTTGTTGGGCAGGTACACCTCCAATGGGTCTTCTGTTACTGGATATTGGCTTCTTGCTGGGCAGGTATCTTAGACAAAAGGCCCAGCTCACTACCGGCAAGCTGAGTGAGACAAGGGATCTCCTGCCACTCACCATCGGATCCCAGCCCCAATACGGGGCGAGCAGGGCAGTTTTGTGGCCCTTAAGGAGTGGAGTGGTGCCTTAGGGACGCTGGGATGGGATGGGAAGAGAAGGGCAGAAGGTGCTGGGGGAAAACCCCTTCAGAATGACCAGATAGATTAGGGGGTCGAGGAATATCTGTGCTCCATGACCCGGGCTTCTGCAGCCCGCTGCTCAGAAACACACCCCTCCGCTGGGTCTTCTGTTTCAGCTCCAGTTATTTTTATTATGGTAAGTTTCTACTTTAAGTTTACAGCTCATAGGTATTAAATATAATATACTCATAGTATTATGTGCCCATCACCACCATCCATCTCCATAACTTTCATCTTGTAAAACTAAAATTCAATGTCTACTAGACAAATTCCCATTTCTCCCAAAGCCCCTGACAAACATGGTTGTAGTTTGTCTCTATGACTTTCTTTATTTACTAAGTGTGTCGTGTAATTAAATATAATCACACACCATTTTCTTTCAGTTCATTTATTTTGGGGTGGTAGGAACTTTTTGATATCTCTACATAGCCCTGGGAGTCTTGGAATTCATTATGTTGACCAGGATGGCCTTGAACTCATAGAGATCTACTTGACTCTGCCTCTTGAGTGCTAGGAATAAGGTATGAGTCCCCACAACCAGCCTTTTAATGAATTAATTTATTCATTTTGTTTTTTTCCAAGATGGCTTCTCTATATAGCCCTGGCTGTCTTGGAACTCTCTAGATCAGACTAGCCTCAAACTACCTCTTTATGTTTCCTGAGTGCTTGGATTAAAGGCATGCCTGTTTCTTTATTTAAGACAGTCTCAGGTAGCTCAGACTTTCCTGAAACTGGATTTCCTGCATCGGCATTCTGACTCATGTTGTAGACATTTATGTACCTCCCCAGACCAGTAGTACTTAGTATATCTTTGTGATTGGCTTATTTTACTTAGTATAATATCCTCTCTCTCAGTATAGTATTTCTCTCTCTCTCTGTCTCTCTCTGTCTCTCCCTGTCTCTGTCTCTGTCTCTGTTTTGAGTTTTGATCTCAATGCTATTAACTGGCATGGGCCTCACTTTGTAGACCAGACTGGCCTTCAACTCATGGGTATTCTACCTGTCTAGGCCGGACACATGCTGGAACTACAGTCATAAGCCTTGTGCTCAATTTTCCTTTCTCAAGGTTGAGTAGGATACCAGGATACCAGGAGTGTGTCTGCAGAAATAACTCAGCCATGAAGGGTGAGTTAAGCCATTAATTTCTGTTTATACAGAAGAGTTTGGTTTCCAGAACCTAAGGGCTGCCCACAACCAGCTCTGGCTCTAGCTCCAGGGAATCTAATACTCTCTTTTGTCCTCTAAGGGACAAAATGTACACATCTGGTGAACTTACATACATGTAGGCAAAACACTTATATGCTTAAAAATAAATAAATCTCTTTATGTATATTTATATTTTATGTATGGGTGCTCATATTTTATTTATGAGTGCTCTTCATGTACACTTAAATACCAGAAGATCCTGTTATAGATAGTTCTCACCTACAATGTGCTTGCTGGCAATTGAACTCAGGACCTCTGGAAAAGTAGCCGGTGCTCTCAACTGCTGAACCAGCTCCAAAAATTTTTCATGTGGCAGAGTTAAGTTCATCATCATTGTTAATGTTCATACTTTTTTCTCTTTGTCCACTATTTTCTTTTAAGTAGTTTGCTTTTGAACAGATCATGAAGAATATCTGTAATATCAATCTGTGAAGAGAATTAGGTACTTGGTTATTTGTCTGCATAATAAAGCAAAACACATGAAACTTTTAAATTGATTTTTAAAAATCAGTAGTTCAAGATCAGCCTAAACCCACAGAGAGATTCATGAGTCTGGGATACAAAAAATCCTATCTTACAAAAACCACAAAACAGAGGCATGAAAAACTCTCTAACTTCAAGGCTGTGTGCTCTCTTGAGAATTCTTTTTTTTTTTTTTTTTTTTTTTTTGGTTTTTCGAGACAGGGTTTCTCTGCAGATTTTTTAGAGCCTGTCCTGGAACTAGCTCTTGTAGACCAGGCTGGCCTCGAACTCACAGAGATCCGCCTGCCTTAGAATTCTTAAAACACTAACATTAATTGTGATTTTCTTTTCCTGAAATGAGGGTTTTTTTTGTGTTGCATAGGCTGGCAAGCTAACCCCCTGCTTCAGCCACATGAGGAGCCATGGATAATGAGTGGCTCTTATACCATGGTCTAATTAGTTGCCCAGTAGTAAAGAGTGTGCCTAACCTGAATAGATCCATGCCCTCAGTGTTTCTCAACAGAGCTGGGGGAAAAATGCAACAAATTACAACAGCAAAAGAATCTCTGAATTTTGCATTTACATTTCTCCTAGGCAGAAAGCTTTTTCCTTGGGTTTCTTCACTTCCTTAAAACTACACCCCACAGGTAAACATCTCAGGAAGGTTTTTTGGGGGGGCTCCTCCAACTAATGTTGCTCAATATCAACACTTCCTGCCATTTCTCATCTTACAAACTATAGGTACCGGTTTTATTTCATGGCCTATACAAGCTCCATAACCTCAGAATTTTGTTCAGTACTATAAGTATCCCAAGGGCTAGAGAATTTAGAGGAACATGACAGTGTCTCCAATACATTAAAAAACATGAAACTTAGTCTCCTTAATGAAATCATAACCATTTCTCACCTAACATACTTAATTCCCTCCCAAAGCCTTCATTTGTTGCTGTATTTAGAGGACCCAGAAATGTATCTCACCCCAGTCTTTGCTTTTCTCGTTCGGATCTGCATTTTATGCAGTTAGCTTGCAATTCGTAGTAGCAGCACAGTAGACAAGGGTTACATTAAGCATACTGTGAGTGAAAATTTCCTTGGCATCTAACCAGAAACTGCTCTAAGTCACAACTAGTTTTCACACTTTAAATTCAGGTAAATAAATCACCATATTTACATCTCACATTAGGTTTAAAATGGAATCACAAACTTTTGAGGGGAAAAAGTACAATATGCTATTTTAGTGCAATTATCTATACACAATGATATCTTACTGTGTTCCATATAGTCTTTGGCCTTTGCTCCTGTAATCTACACATTACATGGAAAAAAAGACTTTAAATAGTCAAGAAAAGATCAATCAATAAAAGACATAGCTTGCTACTACACAGAGCCAACCAAGTGATGAGTGACCACTGACCCAGTGGGACACCCCACTCTCTAGGCCCTCCAGACCAAAAGCAAAACTCCAGACCCCTCTGCCATCTGCCTTGGCTTCTCTAGCCAGGTGAGTTTCCTGCAGGTAGACTGGTCCAATACTCCCATCCCATCCCTTGGACTCTGCAAGATACAAGCCCCACTCCACTCACAAACACTTGGGTCCCCCGCTACCACAGTGGAACTCTGAAACACAGCATGCTACTACAAAAGAGGACTAAGAAATGAGTGACCACCCTCCCAATAGGACACCCCACTCTTTAGGCCCTCCGTACTGGGGCAAAATTCCATGATGCTTTCTCAGAAGCATCTGCCTCTGCTTCTTTAGCCAGATAGCAGGTGAGTTTCCTGCAGGTAGACTGCTCTAATACTCTCATCCCATTCATCAGACCATGAAAGCTACAAGTTCCAATCCACCCCCAAGCCCTCATAATCCCCCACAACCTCAGAGGAATGCAGAAACACAAGCTGCAACTACACAAATAAGGCCAAGAGATGACCAAGAGAGGAACTCTAAAGCACAAGCTATGACGTCACAGAGTGGACCCAGAGAGCAAACCAAGAGAGCAGGCCAGGAGAGGCTTCAGGGGTTCCCTGCAACACAGACAGTGACAGTACACAGCAGACTAAGAACAGTTCCCAAAGTCACAGAGAGCCAATGCAAAGATTGGACCAGGAGGCAAAGATACTGCCAGCCCCAAATGAAGGAAGAAATTGGTAGGGGCAAATGCAAGAATTCATCCAACATCCCAAAATGCAACATTGTCACACCAGAACCCAGTGGTCATACAACAGGAAGACTTGATCATCCTAACCAAGAAGAAACAGAAGAAATAATTTTAAGTATAACTTTATGAGGATAATGGAGACCTTTAAGAAGAAAATGAAAAATTCCCTAAAAGAAATGGATTAGAAGCCACAAAATTAGAAGAAATTAACAAATCTCTAAAAGAAATCCAAGAAAATCTAGAGAAAACAATCAAACAGGTGACGTAAACAGTTTGAGACTTAAAGACTGAAAGAGAGCCAATTAAGAAAAATACAAACCAAGAGAATTCTGGATATGGAAAATTAGGGGAAATGAACAGGAACTACAGAGGCAAGCATAATTAACAGAATGGAAGGGAGCATACCAGTTATTAGAGGTACTACAGAGGAAATAGATTCATTGGTCAAAGAAAACATTAACCCAACAAATTCTCAACAGAAAACTTCCAAGAAATCTGGAACACCAAGAAAACATCAAACCTAGGAATAATGGGGATAGAAGGAAAAGAACTCCAGCTCAAGGACACAGAAAATATATTTAACAAAATCATAAATCATAAAAGAAAACTTTCCCAACTTAAAGAAGAAAATTCCTATGAAGGTACAAAAAGTTTACAGAACACCAAATAGACTAGACCAAAAAGAAAAATGTCCCCTCACCATATAATAATCAAAACACAAAACATACATAATAAAGAATATTAAGAGCTACAAAGGGAAAAGGCCAAGTAATATATAATAACAGACCGAATCCAAGAACAAATCAAGAAACTCATCCACCATGATCAAGTTGGCTTCATCCCAGAGATTCAGGGCTGGTTCAACATATGTAAATCTATGAAAATAATACACCATATAAACAGAAAGAAAAAATATACTATCATCTCATTTGATGCTGAAAAACATTTAACAAAATCCAACACCCCTTCATGATAAACATCTTGGAGAGATCAGGGATACAAGAAACATATCTAAACATAATAAAAAGCAATAAACAGCAAGCTGACAGCCAACATAAAACGAAATGGAGAGAAACTCAAAGTTATTAGACTAAAATCAGGAACAAGACAAGGCTGTCCACTCTCTCCATATCTCTTCAACATAGTTCTTGAAGTTCTGGCTATAGCAATAAGACAACGAAAGAAACTCAAGGGGATTCAATTTGGAAAGGAAGAAGTCAAACATTTGCTATTTGCAGATGAGATGATAGTACACAAAAGTGACCCCAAAAATTCTATTAGAGAAGTCCTACAGCTGATAAATACCTTCAGTTATGTAGCATGATAAGCTCAAAAAATTAATAGCCTGATCCCCCAGCTCAGCCTATTTTCGGGCTGAGGCTCTGGGACAGGGTGGTGAGTGCAACCAGGCAGGAGTTCCTTTGTTTCTCTGAGCCTGCAAACAGCAAGCTAGTCCTTTTGTCTGCGAGGTCCCTGGCCAGCAAGTGGCTCTGATCCTGTACCAGAAGGCCCAATGGGAGAGGGGCTTCTCTCCCCGGCTACTGCCTCTCTTTTCCTATCTCATCTAAGCTTGCTCTAGGCACCACTTACCTTCTGTGGGGTCATAAGACCCCCCAGCTCAGCCTGTTTTGGGGCTGAGGCTCTGAGATGGGGTGGTGAGTGCAACCAGGCAGGAGTTCCTTTGTTTCACTGAGCCTGCAAGCAGCAAGCTAGTCCTTTTGTCTGCGAGGTCTCTGGCCAGCAAGTGGCCCTGATCCTGTACCAGAAGATCCATCAGAGAGGTGAGTGTGTTCCCAACCAGCTGGCAGAAGCCCCAGAAAGTAAGCACAGACACTCCTCAACCCCCTAAACTTTCTGGTCATTCTGCAGGGGCTTCTCTCCCTGACTACTGCCTCTCTTCCTATGCCATCCCAGCTTGCTCCTAGGAACCCCTTCCCTTCAGCGGGGTCATAAGATCCCCCAACTCAGCCTGTTTTGGGGCCGAGGCTCTGGGACAGGGTGGCAAGTGCAACCAGGCAGGAGTTCCTTTGTTTGACTAACCCTGCACGCAGCAAGCTCACCCTTTTGTCTGTGAGGTCCCTGGCCAGCAAATGGCCCTAATCCTGTACCAGAAGATCTATCAGAGAGCATTTGAAGGAAGAGATGGGCAGGCGCTAATGCAAGAATTCCTCCAACAATCTGAAAAACAACATGAAAACACCAGAACCCAGAAAACACCCAACAGGAAGGCTTGAACACCCCCAGAAGAAGTAGAAAAAATAGACATTATGAAAGTGATTGAGTTCTTTAAACAGGACGTAAAAAACTCCTTTAAAGAAATGGATGAGAAGAATAACAAAAAGTTTGAAGAAATGAATAAATCCCTAAAAGATATCCTAGGAAACCAAGAAAAAACAATCAAACAGATAATGGAAACAGTTTAAGACTTGAAAACTGAAATGGAGGCAATGAAGAAAACACAAACCAAGGGACGGCTGGATATGGAAAATCTAGGTAAACAAACAGAGACTACAGAGACAAGCATAACCAACAGAATACAAAAGATAGAAGAAAGAATCTCAGATGCTGAAGACACTATTGAGAAACGAAATGCACTGATCAAAGAAAACAGCAAATCCAACAAATTCTCATCACAAAACATCCAGAAAATCTGGGACACAGTGAAAAGACCAAACCTAAGAATAATAGGGGTAGAAGAAGGAGAAGAATTACAGCTCAAAGGCCCAGAAAATACATCCAACAAAATTATAGAAGAAAACTTTCCCAACCTAAAGAAGGATATTCCTATGAAGGTTCAAGAAGTATACAGAACACTGAATAGACTGTATCTAAAAACATTCCCTCACCATATAATAATTAAAACACAGTTACCATCCCAGCTGCCATGGGGAGTGAAGGCTGGGAATGAAACAGCCACCTTGTGGATCCAGCTAGTTTTTCCAGTGGCAGAGACAGAATAGAAGCAAGAAAAGGAGCATTTACAGATTGGTGGGGGTGAGGCTGCCCAGAGAAAGGAAAAGATGACAGAATGTGGGATGCTGGCTGGACACAAGCAGTTTGGAGCATGGCTGGATAAAACTTTTTTAATCTGCCTGTTTGCTGATAGAATTAGGAAGTTCCCACTTTAGCTTTTTTTTAAAGGGTAAGTAGGCCACTTGTTAGTGCAAAGGCGGGTAAGGTTAGAAATTTTTAAGTAAGACAGAGGTTTTAAGGTCTGTAAAAGACATACCAGGGTAGAGGTTAGACAGAAAGTTTTAGGTCTATTGCCCAAGGCAAGAGGGTAAGAAATGTGAGGACTCAATTTCTACATACCTGTAAATGTTTTCAGGATAGAGTGAGAGTCAAGAGATAGCTCAAGGCTCATCACCTCAGAGGGTGGGGACTGAGGTCCACTCTGAACAGCCAAGGAACTATAGTTGGGAATGAGACAAGAACTACAGTGTGAGAATGAGAAGCCAGATCTCAGTGCTCAGCTGTGGGCAATAATCAGAGATGAATGTCTGTGAAAGCTGACTTGGAGAATTTGACCTTACCTTGCAGTGATGGAGCAGGCACAGGATTTTGGAAAGTGGTCCAAGTCCAAGATCCCCACATGTCCTCAGCTGGCCTGCCCACAGGCAGGAGGGAGCATGGAGAGAGCCTGGACAAGTCAGGCACCAATGTTATCATTTATAAGATGGTGACCTGAGGCTGGTCCCACGAAGGGTAGTGGTCCCATGAGGGTCAGTGGCAGGCCACCCGAGGTCTCGGTGGATCCCCTTATTGGGTGAGAGACCATGGTGGCTGAAAGACAAACAGATATGCCATGCAGAGAGAGCTGATGTATAGAATTTACTTCCTGGGTTTTGGAGAGAGAAGGAAAGGGGAGGGTAAGGGGTGAGAAGAGAGAGAGGCAGAAGCTGTCTCTCCAGAAGAGAGAGAGAGAGAGAGAGAGAGAGAGAGAGAGAGAGAGAGAGAGAGAGAGAGAGAGAGAGAGAGAGAGACAGAGAGAGACAGAGAGACAGAGAGAGAGAGAGAGAACTGGAAAGGAGGTGGGAGATCAGCTTGCCTTGGCAGAAGGGGGAAGGTTAGGAGTGGGCAGAGTTTGTCTCTTAAAGGGACAGGGTTCCCACATGTCAGACCAGACCAGCAGATTACAACAGATTACTAAAAAAACTGAGACATTCTCTTTCCTCTAAGAGAAAAGCAACACAAAGCCATTTGCTATAATCAATATTGATGAACAAATTCTAGATGAAGCACCTTGTAAGAAAAAAATTGCATTCATACTGGAAACAGAAACATGCAGCTAATTTTGTGTGTCATAATTTGCATGAAAAATACTAAAAAATACCCCCAAAAGCAAATAAATAAATTTTGCAATTGGTAAAATATGATATCAATATAAATATATCAGTTGCATGTCAGTAAGTCAGCATTAAGCACTCTTAAAAACTAGTTAAATTAAACCATTTCATTTAAAACAGCATTAAAAATAAAACAAGTAGAAAGAAACAATAGAACTACAAAATTATTCAGTAAACTTCAAAGTGACATGAAGATAAAATAGGCTTAAATAAATGTAAAACTACTTAGTGTTCATTGAATTAAAGGACTAATAAAGAGGAAAAATTGATCTATAGATTCAGTTCAACTGCTATTTTATAAGCCCAGTGTACTTTTGTTGAAATTAATAATGATTAGAGAATTAATGTGGAATTGCAAGGGACCCATAGTAGCAATGAAAAATCTTAAAAAGAACATAGTTGAAGGATTTACCTTCAATCACTTAAAGACTCACCATGAAGCAACAACAATCCAAACAGCAAAGGTGTTAGTGTAAGAAACAGAAGTGCAGACCAATGGACCAGAATGCAGAGCCCATCATCAACCCCACAGTCAAATAACAGTGATAAAACAAACTTTAATAACACAACAGCCATACACTAAAGAATCAAAACCAAAATTAACTCAGAGTGTATCATAGTGAAGACTATGAGACTCTTAAAAGGAAACAGAAGAATGAACTAAGACTATCAAAGTTTAAATGTATTTTTCTAAAGACTTAAAAAGTAGAAATATAATTCAGAGAATGGGAGGAAATGTTTGTAAGTCATATTAAGTTTAATAAGCTTCCAACAGTCAAGATACTATATAGTATTATATATAATATTAATACCCAACAAAGAACTTAACAAAATAAAAACAACTAAAAGTAAAAGCCATATATATATATGAATGATACATATATATCTGCGAAGAGGTGTTTCATTAGTCATCAGGAGCATACAACTAAAACCCAGACTAAGCTATCATTTCACATACAACTTGGATGGTCATAATAAAACAGATTGTATAAATACATCCTTTCTTTTGTAGCTGAAAAATGTCTTTTGTATATGAATGTATGCTTTTATTCTCTTAAGTAAATCTTAGGAGAATAATTTATGCTTCACATATCAATGATATGTTCAGCCTTTTGAAAAACTGCTAAAATACTTTCCAGAGGGCCTTCCTTATTTTTCTTCATAGCAGCAGTGTATAAAGTCCAAGCTTCCCAGCATTCATTATTCATTTATACAGTCTCAAAAGAAAACAGTATAACAAAGTAAACACAAATGCCATACCGTGTGTGTGGTTTTACTTAAGCCCAGAACAGCAAATTTGGATCAGAAAGTATTAGCAGTGTTCAGTGGCTGGGAATACTTGCATAGGAGCACAGGAGCTGCTTTACAATACAATGATGATGTGGAATTAGAAAATTCTGATGTAACCTTGTCGACAAACTAAAAAGAAAAAGACATTGAAGAAGGCATTTTGTGGCAAATTAACTTCCTAGAAATCTAAACAAGTTGCATCTGTTATGTAAATACTCGGTGGATACTCTGAAAACATATATCCCAAATCTTTATAGTGTTTAGATCTCAAATGAAAATTATTTTGGCATACTTAACCTTCCCACATTTAATATTATAATGGGTAGCACTATAGGAAACTTTATTTAAGTTTTAGAGATAACTTTTCTTTGCACACAGAATTAGACTTGGATGGCTCAAGAGCTACAGAAACCACTTTAATTCAGCTCCACAGGAGGAAACTGACTTCAGGACCAACAGTGACTTGGGAACATTAGCCCTTTGAACAGGATTGTTAAATGTTAAATGGATGCTAGTAACACTCTATTATTGAAAAGGTATTCATGAGTACTGGAAAAATGTGAGGATTCCAGTATTTTGAGGAATCTTGACTCAAGCAAAAACTTTTTTGCAATCTAACCAAATATCCAACTATGAAAAACAAAAGAAAACAAATGATTGTTTGTCTTGTAAAAATTCAAAATATCAAAATAAGACTATAATTTTTTTGCCTACATTGCAAGAAGCATAAATCAGTTTCTTTTTTTTTCCTCATTTTTTTTTTTATTAAAGATTTCCATCTCCTTCCCTCGTCCTCCCCCTTCCCTCCCCTCCCTTCCACCCATACCTCCTCTCCACCCCTCTCCAAGACAAAGAGCCATCAGGGTTCCCTTCACTATGTTAAGTCCAAGGTCCTCCCAGCTCCCCCTAAGTCCAGGAAGGTGAGCAACCAAACTGACAAGGCTCACAGTGAGCCCGTCCTTGCTGTAGAGTTCATGTTCATTGCTGTTGTCCTTGGTTTCTCAGTCCTCCTCCACCGTCAGCCACATTCAGAGAGTCCGGTTTGGTCCCCTGTTCCATCAGTCCCATTCCAACTGGACTTGGTGGTCTCCCGATAGATCTGTCCCACCGTCTCAATGGGTAAACGCACTCCTCACGGTCCTGACTTCCTTGCTCATGATCTCCCTCCTTTTGCTCCTCATCGGGACCTTGGGATCTCAGTCCGGTGCTCCTATGTGGGGCTCTGTCATTTTCTCCATCCAATGCCAGGTGAATGTTCTATGGTGATATGCAAGATATTCATGAGTATGGCAATAGGATCTGTACATTTCTGGCACCCTCTACTCAGCTGCCCAAGGACCTAGCTGGGGGTGTCTTCCTGGATACCTGGGAACCCCTCTAGAGTCAAGTCTCTGCCAACGCTAGAATGGCTCCCTTAAGTAAGATATATAATTCCTTGTTCCCATATCCACCCTTCCTATATCCCAAACATCCTATTCCCCCAAGCTCTTCCCATCCTCCACTTCACACTTTTCTCTCCCCATCCATCCCCTCCCCCATCCCACCCCATCCCCATGTTCCCATTTTTTGTCAGGCAATCTTGTCTACTTCCAGTATCCAGGAGGATAACTATATGTTTTTCTTTGGGTTCACCTTCTT
The DNA here is from genome assembly GCF_903992535.2 of Arvicola amphibius. Taxonomy (NCBI): domain Eukaryota; kingdom Metazoa; phylum Chordata; class Mammalia; order Rodentia; family Cricetidae; genus Arvicola; species Arvicola amphibius. Next base: position 72,200,685 of record NC_052049.1, on the reverse strand, counting down.
ATATAGCTTCTCTAGGATTTTTTACAGATTATAGGCTCGATGTCCTTTATTTATGGCTAGAAACCAATTATGAGTGAGTACATCCCATCTTCATTTTTTGGGCCTGGGTTACCTCACTCAGGATGGTGTTTTCTATTTCCCTCCATTTGCATGCAAAATTCAAGATGTCATTGTTTTTTACCGCCGAGTAGTACTCTAATATGTATATATTCCACACTTTCTTCATCCATTCTTCCACTTAAGGGCATCTAGGTTGTTTCCAGGTTCTGGCTATTACAAATAATGCTGCTATAAACATAGTTGAACAGATGCTTTTGTAATATGATTGGGCATCTCTTGGGTAAATTCCCAAGAGTGGGATTGCTGGGTCCTGGGGTACGTTGATCCCAAATTTCCTGAGAAACCTCCACACTGCTTTCCAAAGTGGTTGCACAAGTTTGCATTCCCACCAGCAATGGATGAGTGTGCCCCTTACCCCACAACCTCTCCAGCAAAGGCTATAATTGGTGTTTTTGATTTTAGCCATTCTAACAGGTGTAAGATGGTATCTCAAAGTTGTTTTGATTTGCATTTCCCTGATTGCTAAGGAGGTTGAGCATGCCCTTAAGTGTCTTTTGGCCATTCGAAGTTCTTCTGTTGAGAATTCTCTGTTCAGTTCGGTGCCCCATTTTTTAATTGGGTTCATTAGCATTTTAAAGTCTAGTCTCTTGAGTTCCTTATATATTTTGGAGATCAGACCTTTGTCTGTTGCGGGGTTGGTGAAGATCTTTTCCCAGTCAGTAGGCTGCCTTTTTGTCTTAGTGACAGTGTCCTTTGCTTTACAGAAGCTGCTCAGCTTCAGGAGGTCCCATTTATTCAATGTTGCCCTTAATGTCTGTGCTGCTGGGGCTATACGTAGGAAGCGGTCTCCTGTGCCCAAATGTTGTAGAGTACTTCCCACTTTCTCCTCTAACAGATTCAGTGTGTTCAGATTGATATTGAGGTCTTTAATCCATTTGAGTTTTGTGCATGGTGATAGACACGGATCTACTTTCATTCTTCTACAGGTTGACATCCAGTTATGCCAGCACTATTTGTTGAAGATGCTTTCTTTCTTCCATTGTGTGCTTTTAGCTCCTTTATCAAAAATCAGATGTTCATAGGTTTGTGGGATAAGATCTGGGTCTTCTATTCGATTCCATTGGTCGACTTCTCTATTTTTATGCCAATACCAAGCTGTTTTCAATACTGTAGCTCTGTAGTAGAGTTTGAAGTCAGGGATGGTAATGCCTCCAGAAGTCCCTTTATTGTATAAGATTGTTTTGGCTATCCTGGGTTTCTTGTTCTTCCATATAAAGTTGATTATTGTCCTCTCAAGATCTGTGAAGAATTTTGATAGGATCTTTAAGGGGATTGCATTAAATCTATAGATTGCCTTTGGTAGTATTGCCATTTTTACTATATTGATCCTCCCAATCCAAGAGCAAGGGAGATCCTTCCATTTTCTGGTATCCTCTTCAATTTCTTTCTTCAAAGACTTAAAGTTCTTGTCAAATAGGTCTTTCACTTCCTTGGTTAGAGTTACCCTAAGATATTTTATGGTATTTGTGGCTATCGTGAAAGGTGAAGCTTCTCTGATTTCTTTCTCTGCTTCCATATCCTTTGTATATAGGAGGGCGATTGATTTTTTGGAGTTGATCTTGTAACCTGCCATGATACTAAAGGAGTTTATCAGCTGTAGGAGTTCTTTGGTGGAGTTTTTCGGGTCGCTTATGTACACTATCATATCATCTGCAAATAATGAAAGTTTAACTTCTTCCTTTCCAATTCGAATCCCCTTGATCCCCTTGTTTTGTCTTATTGCTATTGCTAGAACTTCAAGCACTATATTGAAGAGATAAGGAGAGAGTGGACAGCCTTGTCACATTCCTGAATTTAGTGGGATGGCCTTGAGTTTCTCTCCATTTAATTTGATGTTAGCTGCTGGCTTGCTGTAAATAGCCTTTATTATATTTAGGAATGACCCCGTATCCCTAATCTCTCCAAGTCCTTTATCATAAAGGGGTGCTAAATTTTGTCAAATGCTTTTTCTGCATCTAATGAGATGATCATATGGTTTTTAACCTTCAGTTTATTTACATGATAGGTTACATTGATAGATTTTCATATGTTGAACCAGCCCTGCATCTCTGGGATGAAGCCTACTTGATCATAGTGGATAATTTTTCTAATGTGTTCTTGGATTCTGTTTGCCAGTATTTTATTGAGAATTTTTGCATCGATGTTCATGAGTGAGATTGGCCTGTAATTCTCTTTCTTGGTTGAGTCTTTGTGTGATTTAGGTATCAGGGTAACTGTAGCTTCATAAAAGGAATTTGGCAATGACTGTTCTGTTTCTATATTATGAAATACCTTAAGTAGTATAGGTATTAGGTTTTCTTCTAAGTTCTGGTAGAATTCTGCATTGAACCTATCAGGTCCTGGGCTCTTTTTGGTAGGGAGGATTCTGATAACAGTTTCCAATTCTTCATGACTAACAGGACTATTTAGAGCATTTACCTGGTCCTAGTTTAACTTTGGTATATGGTACTTATCTAAAAAAGTGTCCATTTCTTTTACATTTTCCAATTTTGTGGCATACAGGCTTTTGTAGTAAGATCTAATGATTCTCTGAATTTCCTCTGTGTCTGTGGTTATGTCCCCTTTTTCATTTCTGATCTTATTAATTTGTGTGTTCTCTCTCTGCCGTTTGATTAGTTTGGCTAGGGGTTTGTCAATCTTGTTGATTTTTTCCAAGAAACAGCTTTTTGTTTCATCGATTCTTTGGATTGTTTTCTGTGTTTCTATTTTGTTGATTTCTGCCCTCAGTTTGATAATTTCCAGTCTTCTACTCCTCCTAGGTGAGTCTGCTTCTTTCTTTTCTAAAGCTTCCACGTGTGCTGTTAAGTCTCCAATGTGTGCTTTCTCCGTTTTTTTTTTTTTTTAAGTGGGCACTTAGTGCTATGAATTTTCCTCTTAGCACTGCTTTCATAGTGTCCCATAAGTTTGAGTATGTTGTGTCTTTATTTTCATTAAATTCAAGAAAGACTTTAATTTCTTTCTTTATTTCTTCCTTGACCCAGCTGTGGTTCAGTAGTTGACTGTTCAGTTTCCATGAGTTTGTAGGCTTTCTGGGGGTAGCATTGTTGTTGAATTCTAATTTTAATCCATGGTGATCCGATAAGACGCAGGTGGTTACTAATATGTTTTTGTAACTGTGGAAGTTTGCTTTGTTACCGAGTATGTGGTCAATTTTCGAAAAGGTTCCATGAGCCGCAGAGAAGAAGGTATATTCTTTCCTGTTTGGGTGGAATATTCTATAGATGTCTGTTAAGTCCATTTGGTTCATTACCTCTATTAAGTCTCTTAATTCTCTGTTAGGTTTCTGTTGGATTGACCTGTCCATTGGTGAAAGAGGAGTGTTGAAGTCTCCCACTATCAGTGTGTTTGGCTTGATGGCTGTCTTGAGTTCTAGTAATGTTTCTTTTATATAAGTGGGTGCTTTTGTGTTAGGGGCATAGATATTCAGGATTGAGACTTCATTCTGATAGATTTTTCCTGTAATGAGTATAAAGTGTCCCTTTCCATCTCTTCTGATTGATTTTAGTTTGAAGTCAACTTTGTTAGAAATTAGTATGGCCACACCGGCTTGTTTCTTAGGTCCATTTGCTTGATAAACCTTTTCCCAACCCTTTACTCTGAGTAGATGTCTGTCTTTGTGGTTGAGGTGTGTTTCTTGTAAACAGCAGAATGTTGGATCCTGTTTTCATATCCAATCTCTTAGCCTGTGCCTTTTTATAGGTGAATTGAGTCCATTGATATTAAGTGATATTAATGACCAGTGGATGTTAACTCCGGTTGTCATTTTTTATTTGGTAGTAGTGATTGTGTGTTTCCTTTCTTTGAGATGTGCTGGTGAAGGGTCGCTAGATGTCTGAGTTATTTTGGGCAATGCTGGACTCCTTTGTTTGTGAATTTCCTTCTATTACTTTCTGTAAGGCTGGATTTGTGACTATGTATTGTTTAAATTTGTTTTTATCGTGGAATATTTTGTTTTCTCTATTTATAGTGAATGAAAGCTTGGCTGGGTATAGTAATCTGGGCTTGCATCCATGGTCTCTTAGTTTCTGCAAAACATCTATCCAGGACCTTCTGGCTTTCATGGTTTCCATAGAGAAGTCAGGTGTTAGTCTGATAGGTTTACCTTTATATGTTACTTGACCTTTTTCCTTTGCAGCTCTTAATATTCTTTCTTTGTTCTGTATGTTTTGTGTTTTGATTATAATATGGCAAGGGGATGTTTTTTTTTTTTTTTGATACAGTCTATTTGGTGTTCTGTAAGCTTCTTGAACCTTAATAGAAATATCTTTTTTTAGGTTTGGGAAGTTTTCTTCTATAATTTTGTTAAATATATTTTCTGGACCATTGAGCTGTATTTCTTCTCCTTCTACTACCCCTATTATTCTTAGGTTTGGTCTTTTTATTGTGTCCCAGATTTCCTGAATGTTTTGTGCTGAGAATTTGTTGGATTTGCTGTTTTCTTTGATCAGTGCATTTATTTTCTCTATGGTATCTTCAGAATCTGAGATTCTTTCTTCTATCTCTTGTATTCTGTTGGTTATGCTTGTTTCTGTAGTCTCTGTTCGTTTACATAGATTTTCCATATCCAGCTGGCCCTCTGGTTGTGTTTTCTTCCTTGCCTCCATTTCAGTTTTCAAGTCTTGCACTGTTTCCATTATCTGTTTGATTGTTTTTTCTTGGTTTCCTAGGATATCATTTACGGATTTACTAAATTCTTCAAACTTTTTGTTATTCTTCTCATCCATTTCCTTAAGCGAGTTTTTCACCTCCTGTTTAAGGGACTCTATTACTTTCATAAAGTCAATTTTTTCTACTTCTTCTTGATTAGTGTGTTCAAGTCCTCCTGTTATAAGTTCGCTGGGTTCTGGTGCTTTCATGTTGTTTTTCAAATTGTTGGAGGAATTCTTGCATTGGCGCCTGCCCATTTGTTCCTCTGAATAATCCCCTTTGGGTCTTCTTTTAGAAGTTCAATTCACCCCAATGAATTAAATTCACTCACCCCAATGAATGATGGATCCTCTGGCAGACTGTCAGGTCCCCTTGCAGGCCAAGCAGCTCGCTGACAAAGGCCTACCTTGCCACAGGCAGGCTAATGAAGGAGGGGACCTCCCACCGGCCTGGGTGCACTCAATTCCAGGTCCCCGGCGCCGAAACAGGCTGAGCTGTTGGATTTTGTGGCCCCAAAGACGGGAGGATGAGGGGGGGGGGTTCTGGGTGCAAGCTGGGAAGGGACAGGAAGAGAGAGGCAGTATCCGGGGAGAATAACCCCTGCAGGAAGAGCAGGAAGTGTGCGGGTGGTGGGGGGAGTTGGGGAATGTTGGTGGTCCCCCATAAATCAGTTTCTTATGACATGTTATGCACTGCTCGGCATTCTCTTTAAAGAATGTAATATACCTAAGGCTTATCCCTGTTATAAACCTTAACCCATCCTGCTTACAATACTCTCCCACCTTATAGGACCCAAATCACAAAACCCTCTTCCCTCAAATTTCCTGCCTGTCCTCATTGCTCAGTTATCATAGAACTTAAACTGTCCTCATTCTTGGTACAAACTCCACTGAGAGAAGCTTATCAGCTTATCAGCTTAAGTCAGCTTTTCAAGAATTGTTTGCAAGCACCTCATCTTTAACATGAAAACTACTAAAACAATAACAATAAAAATTACCTTTACAGTCTCCATCCATTGTCGGATGAACATATCTATGATGGCAAGATGCTAGGAACAGAATGAATGAAGAAGGAAATGCAATGCCTGTAAAGCATTAATTCCAAAGAGCCTTTGCAACAAGCAAATGCAAAGGAGAGATTATGGCATTGAAGGGTAGAGTGAAGTTTAATGCAAATTCTGCCACATATTTAAATTGAGAAATTTGCTTTAAACTACCAGTTTGAGGATTTCATTTGCAAAATAAGATTGAAGTAATTCCAGCCTTACAGGTTAGTTGTAGGAGCTATAAGTGCTATTTAAATATCAGCCTTTACTATTTACAGTTTACATGTCAAAAAACTAATTGTTTATCCTGTTTTTGATAGTCCTTTTTGGAGAAAAAAAAAGCCAAGTAAGATTTTAAAGCAAAATCAGAAACTTTCATTACCAAGTATAAGGCCAAGATCCATATTTATATGCATCTTTCTTGGACACAATAATTAACGAAAATTTATTCTCACTGGGCTATCTTTGCACTAAAAACCTGGTCTTTATATTATATTAGGAGTAATTGTCATACCTCTCTGATTGTGTCCTGGTTTGATTTCTGTTTCTGTGATAAACATTATGTCCAAAATCAGAATGAGAGGGATTTCTTTCACCTTATGGTTTATACATCGTCCAGGAAAGCAAGGAGAGGACTCAAGCCCACGCCTGGAGGCAGGAAGTGAAGTAGAAGAATGAAGGAATACCCCTTGCTGGTTTGCTTCCTCTGGCTTCCTCAGCCTGCCTTGTTACACAGGCCAGGACAACCTGTCCAGGATGGCACCCCTCCCCAGCAGAGAACTGGTCCCACCCACATCAAAAGCAATTAAGAAAATACCCACAAGGCATGCTCACAGGTCATTGTGACAGAGTCAAATCTTCAGTTGAAGGTTCCTTTTTCCAGATTACTACTATAGTAAGTGTCAAGTTAAAAGAAAGTAAAACCAACAAGCACACCCCATTTCTCTTTTTTTCTCAGCTCCAACCCTTCCCTTCACGTTTCTTCTACGTTTGTAACCTTTGTTACTTTATCTTTCCATTCTCCCTTATTTGAATAAATTTTTAACTTCTGACAAGTGTCATCTTTAGTATATTTCTTTAGGATCTATGGTACACAGCTTATTGTTAATAATTGTACAACTTGAAATATACACAAATGCAGCCAAACCCTTCTAGCTAAAAAGGAAATCTAGTAAATGCACTTTTCTTTGGTTAAGAGCATTGACTCTTCTTCCAGAGGTCCTGCGTTCAATTCCCAGCATGTGAATTGAACACATGGTGGCTCACAGCCATCTGTAATAAGATCTGGTGCCCTCTTTGGGCCAGCAAGGATACAGACAGACAGAACACTGTATACATAATAAATAAATAAATCTTTAAAAAATAAATAAATAAATACATTTTGAAACTGTGAGAAGTGTTTCGGTTTAAATTTTAAAACCCCAGCTACACCCTGCATTTTACATTCAGTACCAATAGAGGGCGCGCCATTGTCAAGGATGTTTTAAATGTTCACTGGTTCACAGCACAGGTTCAGCACAATACTTCACTGTGTGCAGTAGCTTTGAAACACGAGGCTGGCGATGACCTATGGACTTAAGTTTATTCAGACACTTTTAATTTAAAGCTTCATATTTGAAGCCTCACCTCCTTTACGTTCCCACAGTGATCTTCTCTATGCAAATAAAGTTCTTTCTAAGACTCCTACACAAACAAGGCTCTCTGGTGCAGTACCAGTCAGAGGGTTTCCAGGTGTGAGTCGACTTAACCTGACTCGGTGCTGCCCCGAAGAGCTAGGGCAACCAGAACTCCTGCCATGCGGCACCAAACCTCAACTGCAGGGGTACCAGCAGCAAGGCAGAGAGCAAGACTGCAGTCTCAGTGCATGGAGTCTTGGAGCTGCCTGGGACCAAGGCCTCCTTCCACTTGCTGCTGCCTGCCCTAAAGTGTCCACCTAAAGCGTCCACGTCATCGTCCAGTCCCCCCCACCCCGCCCCCGGCCCCCACCGCTTCACCGCAGGCTCAGGGCCCAGGGCCTGAGCTAGAAACCGCCCTTCCTAAGTAAGTTCCAGGTGAGTTCCTTCTTTAAAGAGCATGCCCGGTAGGGTTTGGGGTGACCCATTCGCTTTTGGGTTCTCCAATGAAGCCCTAAGCCCGCGCTGGAAACCTGACCCACAAGGCGAAAGCTTTCCTGGGGTGAATTTTGATTGATCTGGGACGCCACACATTCAATGTTCACAGCCCCATCTTAGACTCCAGAATTGTCTCAGTGGACACGCTGTGAAAACACTTTTTACAATTTTTTTTTTCGATTCCAAATCGCCCTCAAGTGTCCTTTTACAAAAAAAAAAAAAAAAAAAAAAAAAAAAAAAAAAAAAAAATCTTTTAAATTGGGGCTAACATAAATTAACAACACACGGGGCTCCTCCTCTCCCTCGTCTCCCCCCCCCCCCCCCCCCCAGCTGTCTGCTGTACTTTCCTGGCCTTTGTCCCACCTCCTTTACAGCGTTTGCTCTAAAACTGCTTTATTTGTCTGTCTGTTAAAATGATGTGGCGACAAGATATCTGTGTATGTGAATTTATGTTTCTGTGTGCATGTGTCCTTCCAGATTGCAGCAGCTCTGGGAAAATACAGACTTGTGGGTAGCCGCCATTTTGACCTCACCACCATTTTTGGTGAGGGCAACCATGTGTGCTAAGCCCCCATTTTGGTAAGTGTAACCACATGTGCTAGTATTCTACTAGCATTAGTAAATTGTAACTAATTAAATAAAATAAACATCTAAATTTAGCTTATGTGCCCAGTTTAAAATAACAGGTAATGGTACCTGGTTCTCAAGTGCCTTTACAGATCTGAGATTATGTCATTTAAACAAGAACTTCTAACATAGACATACAGCTTCTGCAGCATCCTTTAGCTCCTCCAAGAAGACAGAAGACTTTCTGCCTCCATGCCTTGCCTCTGGATTTAGCAAAGCAAACCACAAAGCAAAAAAGTGGCCTTTCATCTCTTCAGCTTCCTGGAATTGATCTTTTCCACCTGCCAAGCCAGGTAGACTAAAATCTTCCCCCCAGAAAAAAATCTTTGGGCCTCTTGTACTCAACAGCTTATGGCTGCTTCTAAGACTCGTGTACTCCAAGGACTAGGAGAGGATTTGGGATTGCCTGCATAGCTCAAAAGCTATCTTATTTTTGCCCATTTATCCCTCCCAGATCTGTCTCATGGCATTTGACAATTTAAGGTACGGGTACCTGGAAAAGTTTTATTGTTCTAATACAGACAGGTGTCCCTAACAGGTTTTGGGTGTATCTTAAAAATCCAGGGTTCCCAATTACTTAGTTATAGCCTTTTGCTATGACACCAAGATGTAAATCTGTTACAGTTCTCTTACAGGTTCCTGGAAAATTTTTACTGCTGTATCAAAATCATGTCTTGTGAAAAACAAAACAAAACAAAACAAAAACTAGCAGTCTCCAAAGCCTTTTGCTAATCCCAGCCAGTTTCAAACATATTTTACAGGTCACTCCTGATGCCTGGGCCAAGACCAATTCACAAAGTGTTCTCCAGATAATGCCAAGCACCTGCACCAGCTCTTGGGACTTCACCATTGGTACCAACTCTCCTAGATGAAAGACAGCTACTGACTAAAATCTGATTCTATCTGACACACTCGAGCCTCACCTGTTCAACTAGGGCACTTCTCTGTTCCATTCTTTCTGGCAGTTAATGCATAGGACCAGTAATAACAATATTTTTTCCTAGCCACCTGCCTTCTCATCTCCCTCTAAAAGCAGCTGCCTGAGGACTCCAGGATGACAGCAAACCAGATGCCACACCAGCCACACCTCTTGCTGAAAATGAGCCCAACTCCCAGTTCCCCCACCTCCCACATCACCCCATGTCCACAGAAAATAGACAGACTTAAGCCAGTGCTCCTCTATCCAAGAACTCTGGGATGTTTGGTCAATAGTGAGACCCCAGTCCTCTAACACCCTTATATCCAAAGAGGCTGAAATATAATATTGAGTTGGAACTGTCACTCCCAGCTTGTCAAGCATTTGGACTCCAACTCCCAGCCTGTCAAGCGCTGACCCCACAGGGTATTTAAGCTTGTGCCAAAAAGAAGAACACATGGTTTAAGGTTTGTGTGTGAGCTCCCTCTGTCTTCCCCATGTCATGCTCTTCCAGCCACCTGGGAGTGTGCTGTCTATTAAACATGAACATTTAATTTGGCTTAAACTGGTTTGATTGGAGTTCTTTGCACTGGTAGAGAGGTTTTTCTTAACAATACTAATATCAACAATTTGTACATTATAAATGTGTGGGACTTTATGGAAGATAGTTGCAGTTAAAACCTAGGAAGAATTAAAGGTATTACCTAAAATGATGGCATGATGAGAAAACAGAGGAAATGACCATAGATGAAATCAACTTTCATAGGTGCAGTACTCATCTTGGAAGATCACTTTCATAATATGGATTCAGGGAAACATACCAAACCAGCTAAGAGGCCATATAAAATGAGAACATATTTTAAACCGAAAGAGAATCATCCAATTTTCTGCCTTTGAAAGGATTTAATGATAGAAATAAATCTTATAAAAATATCTTGAAGCACTAAAAATAGACTGATTTCATTTTAATATGAAGACATGAATGGTACTGAGTGGACTAAAAACTCAGGCTTTCATGTTTTGGATATATTGTGTGCAGGACCTCATGCTGAAAGAGTTAACCATTTATTTCAACTTTACATCTTACTTTGTGGTTTATCTCAAAATGTCGATCATCATCAAAGGTGGACATGGCCACATTCTGTTTATACTTACTACCATACAGTTCATCAGATTTGTATATTTTGTTTTTGGATATTTGATGGAGGAGGGTCATCTGTATATCTGTTGTTTCATTGGTTAATTAATAAAGAAAACTGCTTGGCCTGATAGGTCAGAACATAGGTAGGCGGAGTAGACAGAACAGAATTGTGGGAGAAAGAAAGCAGAGTCAGGCAGACAACTTTAGGCAGTCGCCATAGCTCTCCTGTCTGAGACAGACGCTATGGAGCCAGCCACCAGATCAGACTTGTTTAATCTTTCCCGGTAAGCCACCACCTCATGGTGTTACACAGATTACTAAATATGGGTTAAAGCAAGATGTAAGAGTTAGCCAATAAGAGCCTGAAACAAATGGGCCAGGCAGTGTTTAAAAGAATACAGTTTCTGTGTAATTATTTTGGGTAAAGCTAGCCAGGTGGCAGGACACAGTCTCCCGTTCCTTCTACAGATATTTTTTGTATGGTTGTTTCTGTCTTGCTTGCTTCATTTAAGGAAGTTGTGGGCTATTATCCTCCAAATTATAATATTTAGTTACAATTTTCATGCAACAAAAACAGCTTTTAAGTGAACTGGTACATCTATCATTTAAACAGATCTTTTTTCATATTGCCATTTAATAAAATAGCATTAAAAACCCTCATTGCTTGTATTCTGGACAGTGTGGTAGATTTAAGAACACTGAGGATAATTTTAGGTATATGAGGATGTACCTTATGTACCTTTATTTTGGCTATATTTGTGAATTACTGTCCTTAAAAGTAAGTAACATTTCAAGTTGTACTGTGTCTAAATTAAATGATTTTATGATCTATCACATATCAGGGAAATACTTTTTCTACTTTGAGTGTGCCAGAGAGGAAGAGAGACTGTATGTGTGTGTATTTACTATATCAACTTCAGTATATTATTTGAGTGGCTTCTTATCCAAAAAATATAAACAGGGAAAATATATATATGTACATATATATTGCTATCTATATGATACTGGTCTCCTGAATATTGGAAAAAAGAACTGTAATGGAAATGTTACTAGTGCTTTTTGGGGATGGTTTCTAAAAAATGCATTATGATGTACATAATAAGTAGTTCCATGGGTTATGGTTTTAATCAACAAAGGCTTTTGATTTTTTAAAAATTCTGTCCTATTTCTGTACTGCCTTATCTCATGTTCAGCAGAAAAAGTACCTTAATATTTAAAAAATAAAAACATCTAGAAAGCTGAATTAATAATTTTATGCTAGATTAATCTTAATCTTTCATTACTGGATATATGGGTTCTTAATAGTTAAAATAGAATTATCCAAGGAATTTAATTCACATGAGAAATTAAATGGATATGGAAGTAAAGAACAAACCTGGAAAAATTAGTATCCCTAAAACGTTTATCTTCTCAGGAGCAAACACTATTTAGCATCCAGATTACCCCCACTACTGTAATCTCTTATGGAAAATGAGCATGACTTTTGTGAAAGGACTCAAAGACAGACTTAACTATAACAGATTAAAGAACAATGCAACCCTTCAGCTTTAAATTTTCATCCTTATTGCCAGACTATTATTTTCACTATCCTTATCTCCCACCATATGGACAGGAGCATCCAGTGTTTCCCCTTTGTGATAATGTGATCTGCTTAGGATTCTTGAGTCCTGGTGCTGATGCTGATTTAAAGCTTAGCATTGGCAGAGTCATAACAAATCTGGTGAGTTTCAGTGATATGAAACTTCAAAACCAAGTTCCTAGGCTAGATAAAGGATTTCAAACAAAAGCAAACAAGTAACCAGTGCTATCAGAAGAACTAAAGCAGAACAGAAAAAAGAATTCCAAGGAAGTACAAGACATTTTTATCAGGGCAAAACTTGGAGGTAAATAATGAAATATAGCCTTGAGATGTCTTTTGGGTGAGGTAAAAGATCATGAACTTGAGCTTTTTACAATCCTGGCAGTTAAATTAGCATACATTATAATTAGAAAATTATTTTAAATTGAATTTCAAGAAGGACTTATTTAAAATAACATAATTAAAAAATCTTGTGAAAAGTTTTTGTTTAAAAATTATCTATGAATAAGTGATCAACAGAAAATATAGTAACAGATAATTATTTTCTAATCATATAGATATACTTATTTTACCAAAAGAAGATTTATGTATCACTTTCATCATTGTATAACAAGCTTCCTTCTTTGTTTCTCTCCCTTATAAACAACTGCTGATTAAAAAGTGATGTTACACATGGTATGTACTCACTCATAAGTGGATATCAGCTGTAAAGGATAATGAGCCTAGAGTCCACAACCCTAGAGAAGCTAAATAATAAGGTGAACCTTAAGAAAAACATATATAGATTCCATGGGAAGGGGAAATAGACAAGATCTCCTAATAAAATTGGGAGCATGGGGTAGGGAAACAAGAGAGGATGAAAGGAGAGGAGAACTTGAGAGAATGGGATAGTTGAGATGGGGAAGGACAGAGCCTGAGAGTGAGGAAAAAATATTTTGATTGAGGGAGTTAACAAGAAACCTTGCACTAGAGAAATTCCCAGGAATCAACAAGGATGATTCCAACTAAGATCCTAAGCAAAACTGGAGAGGATGCCCACACTGACCTTGCCCTGTAGTCAGATTGATGACTATCTTAAATGTCAGCATAGAACCTTCATCCAGCAACTGATGGAGACAGGGGCAGGGGCCCACAGTGGAGCTTTGGGCTGAACTCCCCAAGTCCACTTGAAGAGTGAGAGAAGTGAGAATATGAGCAAAGAGATCAAGACCATAATGGGGACACCTACTGAAACAGCTTACCTGAGCTAATAGAAGCTCACCAACTCTGACCAGACAGGGAAGGAACCAGCACAGGACCGAGCTAGATCCTTTAAATGTGAGTGACAGTTGTATGGCTGGGGCAGACTGTGGTGTAGCATCAAGATTTATCCCTGCTGCTTCTATTGACTTTTTGGAATCCTTTCTCTTTGGATGGATACCTTGCTCAGCCTGGATATAGTGGGGAGCACCTTTGTTCTTCTCCAGAGCAATGTGACTTGCCTGCTGTGGGGAATGGATGTGGGGTGGGGTAGGGCAGAAGGTGGAGATAATAGAAGGAGGAGAGTGAGTGGGAACTGGGATTTGTATGTAAAATGAAAAAAGATAGCCTTTTTAAAAAAAATGTCCTATGCTCCTGCAGCCTCGGTAGAACTCTGCAACACATCTTGCTACAATACAGAGAGAAGCAAGAGGTAAATGACCAGCCACTCAAAAGGAAACCACACCCTCAAGGCCTTCTATAGTGTGCCAAAACTCAAAGCCCCTCCCCCACTGCCTCGGCTTCTCTAGCCAGCCAGCAGGAGAGTTTTCTGCTAAGAGTACCACGAGAGAGGACCAAGGGAGAGGATCAAGAGAAGAACCCTAAAGCAGAAGCTGTGACTGCACAGAGTGGACCAAGAAAGAAAATCAGGAGAGAAGACTAAGAAAGCAGGCTAAGAGAGACCTCAGTGGCTCCCTGAGACACAGGTTTTGACAGTACAGAGCAGAACAAGAAAAATTCTCAAAGACTCAGAAAGCCACTGCAAGAATTGGAACGAGATGCAAAGACACTGCTGCCATCAATTGATGGAAGAGATGGGTAGGCGCCAATGAAAGAATTCATCCAACAAACTAAAATGCAATATGGTAACACCAGATCCCAGTGGTTACACAACATGAAGACTTGATTATTCTAACCCAGAAGAAGCAGAAGAATACATTTAAAATGTATCTTTATAAAGATGATGGAGATGTTTAAAGAAAAAAATGAGAAATTCCTTTAAACAAATAGAAGAAAAGACAAACAAAAATAGTGGAAGAAATTAATAAATCTCTCAAAGAAAAAAAGAAAAAAGAAACAGGTGACACAAAGAGTTGAAGACTGAAATAGAGACAATAAAGGAAACACAAACAGATGGAATTCTGAATATGCAAAATCTGAGTAAATGAACAGGAACTACAGAGGCAAGTATAACCAACAGAATACAAGAGGTGAAAAAGAGAATCTCAAGTCTTGAAGATATTATAGAGGAAATAGATTATTGGTAAAAAAAAAAAACCACCATTAAATCTAACAAATTCTTAACACAAAACATCCAGGAAATCTGTGACACAATGAAAAAACTAAACTTAAGAATAATAGGGATAGAAGAAGGAAAAGAATTCCAGCTTGAAGGCATGGGAAATATATTCAACAAATCATAGAAGAAACCTTTTTCAACCTAAAGAAGGTACAAAGAAGCTTACAGAACACCAAATAGACTTGATCAAACAAATTGTCTTTTCACCATATAATAATCAAAATGCAAAACATACAGAATAAAGAAAGAATATTCAGAGCTGCAAAGGAGGGAATCCCTGATCCTGTGCACTGACATCCCATCTGAACTAGTGAGTGAATGCGGACCCTGGGGCAACCTGCCCTGGAAGAGAGCACAGACCCCCATCCCCCAGCTCCCTCTGCAGGCTTATCTCTGTTTCTCCCGTCCCTGCCTCTCCCAAGCTTTCCCTAGCATTCTCAGGTGTCCTGCTCCTGTTCTAAGGCCATCCACCCAAAGGGGTCAGACTCTGGCCTCCAGGCAGGTCTGAGGATTCCTGCAAGGGAGTGCGGGCTTCTTCAGATTGTGACACAAGGAATAGGTCCTCCTCTGGCACTGGGGAGATCCAACCAGTTTCAGTCACAGCAAAGATTGGTCTAGGACACCAAGCGCCTCCGGGATCCTTTTGAAGGAAGAGATGGGCAGGCGCCAATGCAGGAGCTCCTCCAACAACATGAAAGGCAACATGACATCACCACAATCCAGACATCCCGAAACAACAAGAACTGAACACCCTACCCCAGAAGATATAGAAGAAACCGACCTTAAACAGTACTTTATGAAAATAATAGAGGACCTTAAACAGGAGGTAAAAAACTGCCATAAAGAAATGGAGATGACAAACAAAAAGGTAGATGAACTAAATAAATCTCTCAAAGATACCCAAGAAAAACAAGAAAAACAAGAAAAAGCAATCAAACAGGTAAGGGAAACAGTACAAGACCTGATAAATGAAATGGAGGTATTGAAGAAAACACAATCTGAGGGACGACTGGAAATGGAAACTCTGAGTAAACGAACAGAAACTTTAGAGACAAGTATTTCCAACCGAATACAAGAGATGGAAGAAAGAATCTTGGACTCTGAAGATACTATAGGGGAAATAAATTCACAGATTAAAGAACTAAACAAATCTAACAAATTCTTAACACAAAACATTCAGGAAATCTGGGACACCATGAAAAGACCAAACCTAAGAATAATTGGGGTAGAAGAAGGAGAACAATTATAACTCAAAGGCCCAGAAAACATATTCAACAAAATTATAGAAGAAAACTTCCCCAACCTAAAGAAGGATGTTCCTATGAAGGTACAAGAAGCCTACAGAACACCAAATAGAATGGATCAAAAGAAAGCATCCCCATGCCATATAATAATCAAAACACAAAACATACAGAATAAAGAACAGATATTAAGAGCTGCAAAGGAAAAAGGTCAAGTAACATATAAAGGGAAACCTATCAGAATTACACCTGATTTCTCAATGGAAACCATGAAAGCCAGAAGAGCTTGGATGGATGTGCTACAGACACTAAGGGAACATGGATGCAAGCCTAGACTATTATACCCAGCAAAGCTTGCATTCACCATTGATGGAGAAAACAAGATATTCCAGGACAAAAACAGATTTAAACAATACGTAGCCACAAATCCAGCCTTGCAGAAAGTAATAGAAGGAAAATCACAAACCAAGGAGTCCAACAACGCCCACAATAACTCAGGCATCTAGCGACCCTTCACCAGCACAACTAGAAGAAGGGAAACACACAAACTCTACTACAAAAATGACCGAAGTTAACAACCACTGGTCATTAATATCACTTAATATCAATGGACTCAATTCACCTATAAAAAGGCACAGGCTAAGAGACTGGATACGAAAACAGGATCCAACATTTTGCTGTTTACAAGAAACACACCTCAACCACAAAGACAGACACCTACTCAGAGTAAAGGGTTGGGAAAAGGTTGATCAAGCAAATGGCCCTAAGAAACAAGCGGGTGTGGCCATACTAATTTCCAACAAAGTTGACTTCAAACTAAAATCAATCAGAAGAGATGGAAAGGGACACTTTATAGTCATTACAGGAAAAATCCATCAGAATGAAGTCTCAATCCTAAATATCTATGCCCCTAATATAAAAGCTCCCACTTATGTAAAAGAAACACTTCTAGAACTCAAGGCAGCCATCAAACCACATACACTAATAGTTGGAGACTTCAACACTCCTCTCTCACCAATGGACAGGTCAATCACACAGAAACCTAACAGAGAATTGAAAGACTTAATGGAGGTAATGAACCAAATGGACTTAACAGACATCTATAGAATATTCCACCCAAATAGGAAAGAATATACCGTCTTCTCTGCGGCTCATGGAACCCTTTCGAAAATTGACCATATACTTGGTAACAAAGCATACTTCCACAGTTACAAAAAAAATATTAGTAACCACCTGTGTCTTATCGGATCACCATGGATTAAAATTAGAATTCAACAACAATGCTACCCCCAGAAAGCCCACAAACTCATGGAAACTGAACAGTCAACTACTGATCCACTCCTGGGTCAAGGAAGAAAGAAAGAAAGAAATTAAAGTCTTTCTTGAATTTAATGAAAACAAAGACACAACATACTCAAACCTATGGAACACAATGAAAGCAGTGCTAAGAGGGAAGTTCATAGCACTAAGTGCCCACTTAAAGAAAACGGAGAAAGCACTTATTGGTGACTTAACAGCACACCCGAAAGCTCTGGAAAAAAAAGAAGCAGACTCATCTAGGAGAAGTAGAAGACTGGAAATAATCAAACTGAGGGCAGAAATCAACAAAATAGAAACACAGAAAACAATCCAAAGAATCAATGAAACAAGAAGCTGGTTCTTGGAGAAAATCAACAAGATTGACAAACCCTTAGCCAAACTAATCAAACGGCAGAGGGAGAACACACAAATTAATAAGATCAGAGCTGCAAAGGAAAAAGTCTCGTAATATATGAAGGTAGACCTATCAGAATTACACGTGACTTCTCAATGGAAACCATGAAAGCCAGAAGGTCCTAGGCAGATGTGCTTCAGACACTAAGAGATCATGATACAAGCTCATATCAGCAAAGGTTTGAATCACCATTGATGAAGAAAACTAGATACTCCATGACAAAACCATATTTAAACAACATATATCCACAAACCCAGAAAGTACTAGAAGGAAAACCTCAACCCAATGAAGCAAACTGCACCCACAAAATTACAAGCAACAAATAAGCTCCCATGAGCAAAACCCAAAGAAGGGAAACATGCAACCTCTGTCACCAAAAAATAACAAAAATTAACAACCACTTGGCATTATTATCTCTTAATATCAGTGGGTTCAATCTACCTATAAAATGACACAGGCTAAGAAAATGGATATGAAAACAGGATCTAGTTTTTTGCTGTACACAAGAAACACACCTCAACCTCAAAGACAGACATTACCTCAGAGTAAAGCGTTGAGAAAAGGGTATCCAATCATATGAAACTACCAAACAAGTGGGTGTTAGGATATCCTGATATCTAATAAGATAAATTTCAAACTAAAATCAATCAGAAGAAATGGAGAAATAAACTTTATACTAATAACAAAAAAACTCCAGAAGGTGAAGTCTCAATTCTGAACATCTATGCCCCAATACAAGAGCACCACATATGTAAAAGAAGCATCACTAAAGCATAAATCACACATTAAACCCCACACACTAATAGTAGGAGACTTCAACACCCCACTCTTCACATTGGACAGGTCAACAAGACATAAACTTAACAAAAAAATAAGAGACCTAACACATCTTATGACTGAAGTGGTCTTAACAGATATCTACAGAACATTCCACCCAAACATAATAGAATATACTTTCTTCTCAGCAACTCATAGAACCTTCCCTACAATTGACCATAGATACAAAAAATTGGAGTAAGCCAATGTATCTTATCAGATCACCATAGTTTAAAGCTAGAATTTAACAACAACACTACTCTCAGAAAACCTACAAACTCATGGAAATAGAACAGTACTCAATTGAACCACTCCTGGGTCAAGGAATAAATAGAGAAAGAAATTAAAGACTTCCTAGAATTCAACAAAAATGAAGGCACAACATACTCAAACCTACAGGATACTTTGAAAGCAGCACTAAGAGGAAATTTCATAGCACCAAGTGCCTACATAAAGAGCTTGGAGAAATCTCACACTAGTGATTTAACAGCACACTTGAAATCTCTAGAACAAAAGAAGCAGACTCACCCAGGAGGAGTTCAATTCCCGGAGGAGCAGATGACAGAAAATAATCAAATTGAGAGCTGAAGTCAATAAAATAGAAACAAAGAAAAAAATACATAGAATCAATGAAACAAAGAGCTGGTTCTTTGAGAAAATCAACAAGATAGACAAACCCTTATCCCAACTAATCAAAAGTCAGAGAGAGAACATCTGAATTAACAAAATCAGAAATTAAATGGGGGACATAACAATGGACACTGAAAAAATCCAGGAAATCATTAGTTACACTATAAAAATCTTTACTCCACAAAATTGGAAAATGTAAAAGAAATGGATAATTTTCTGGATAGGTACCACAAATGAAAATTAAATCAAGACAAGGTGAACAATTTAAATAAATCTATAAACTATAATGAAATAGAAGCTGTCATCAAAAGCTTCCCAACAAAAAATCATGTCTGAATAGTTTCAGTGCAGAATTCTACCAGAGCTAATTCAAAGAAGAGCTAATACTTATATTCCTCAAAGTGTTCCACATAATAGAAACAGAAGGAACACTGCCAAACTCTTCTTCTTCTTCTTCTTCTTCTTCTTCTTCTTCTTCTTCTTCTTCTTCTTCTTCTTCTTCTTCTTCTTCTTCTTCTTCCTCTTCCTCTTCCTCTTCCTCTTCCTCTTCCTCTTCCTCTTCTTCTTCTTCTTCTTATTATTATTATTAAAAATTTCCGCCTCCTTCCCACCTTCCATTTCCCTCCCCCTCCCTTAGCTCCCCTCCCACTCCCTTTCCAGTCCAAGAAGCAGTCAGGGTTCCCTGCCCTGCGGGAAGTCCAAGGTCCAACTCACTCCATCCAGGTCCAGGAAGGTGTGCAACTAAACAGACTAGGCTCCCCCAAAGCCAGTACATGTGGTAGGATCAAAACCCAGTGCCATTGTTCTTGGTTTCTCAGTCACCCTCATTGTCCACCACGTTCAGAGAATCCGGTTTGATCCCACGCTTTTTCAGTACCGGGTGAGCTGGCTTTGGTGAGCTCCCATTAGACCAGAGCACTCCTCGAGGTCCTGACTTCCTTGTTCATGTTCTCTCTCCTTCAGCTCCTCATTTGGGCCTTGGGAGCTCAGTCCTACACTCCAATGTGGGTCTCTGTCTCTATCTCTATCCATCGCCAGATGAAGCTTCTATGGTAATATGCAAGATATTCATCAGTATGGCTATAGGAAAGGGCCATTTCAGGCTCCCTCTCCTCAGCTGCCCAAGGAACTAGCTGTGGACATCTCCATGGATACCTGGCAACCCCTCTAGAGTGAAGTCTCTTGCTAACCCTAAAATGGCTTCCTTAATTAAGATATCTTCTTCCCTGCACCCCTATCCACCTTTCCTCCATCCCAACCATCCCATTCCCCCAGGGTCTCCCCATCCTCCCCTCCTCACTTTTCTATCCAAATCTCCCCATCACCCCTTACTGCCACCCCACCCCTACCCCCAAGATCCCAATCTTTGCCTGGCAATCTTGTCTACTTCCAATATCCAGGAGGATAACTATATGTTTTCCTTTGATTTCACCTTCTTATTTAGCTTCTCTAGGATCACCAATTATAGGCTCACTGACCTTTATATATGTCTAGAATCCACTGATGAATGAGTACATACCAAATTCATCTTTTTGGGTCTGGGTTATAGAAAACAGTATAGTTTTCTATTTCCATCCATTTGCATGCAAAGTTTAAGATGTCATTGTTTTTTACAGCTGAGCAATACTCTAATGTGTATATATTCCACACTTTTTTAAAAATCCATTCTTCCATTTTAGGGCATCTAGGTTGTTTCCAGGTTCTGGCTATTACAAATAATGCTGCTATGAACATAGTTGAACAAATGCTTTTGTAGTATGATAGGGCATCTCTTGGGTATATTCCCAGGAGTGGTATTGCTGGATCCTGGGGTAGGTTGATCCCGAATTTCCTGAGAAACTGCCACACTGATTTCCAATGTGGTTGCACAAGTTTGCATTCCCACCAGAAGTGGATGAGTGTACCCTTTACTCCACATCCTCTCCAGCAAAAGCTATCATTCATGTTTTTTTATTTTAGCCATTCTGACAGGTGTAAGATGGTAACTCAAAGTTGTTTTGATTTGACAAACTTTTTATAAGAGTGAAGTTACCCTGATAATTAAACCACACAAAGACTCAACCAAGAAAGAGAGTTACAGACCAATCACACTCATGAACATAGATGAAAAAATACTCAATAAAATACTGGCAAACTGAATTCAAGAACACATAAAAAAATCATCCACTATGATCAAATGGGTTTCATCCCAGAGATGTAGGTATGATTCAATATATGAAAATCTATCAGTAATCTACCATATAAGTAAACTGAAAGAAAAAAACATATGATTATTTCATTAAATGCTGCAAAAGCACTTGACAAAATCAAACACCTCTTCATGATGAAGGTCTTAGAGATCAGGGATAAAAGGGGCATATCTAAGTATAATAAAAGGAATATACTGCAAGCCAACAGCCAACATCAAATTAAATGGATAGAAACTCAAAGTGATTCCACTTAAAGTAATTCCACTAAAATCAGTAACAAGACAAGGTGTCCTCTCTCTTCATATCTATTCAACATAGTTCTTGAAGTTCTAGCTAGAACAATAAGACAACAAAAGGAGATTAAGAGGATTTTGATTGGAAAGGAAGAAATCAAACTTCTGTTATTTGCAGATGATATGGTAGTATATATAAGTGACTCCAAAAACTCAACCAGGGAGCTCCTACAGCTGATAAATATGTTCTGTAATGTGGCAGGATACAAGTTCAACTCAAAAAAATCAGTAGCCTTCCTATATACAAATGATAAAGAAGCTGAGAAAGAAATCAGAGAAACATCATCTTTCACAATAGCCACAAATAACATAAAATGTCTTGGTGTGACAATAGCCAAATAAGGAAAAGACCTGTATGACAAAAACTTTAATTCTTTTAAGAAAGAAACTGAAGAGGATATCAGAAAATGGAACGATCTCTCATGTTCTTGGATAGGTAGAATTAGTATAATAAAAATGGCAATCCTGCCAAAAGAAAGCTAGAGATTCAGTGCAATCTCATGAAAATCCCAACATAATTCTTCACAGACCTTGAAAGAACAATATTTAACTTTATATGGAAAAGTAAAAAAAAAAGACCCAGGATAGCCAAAACAATCATGGACTATAAGGGAACTTCCAGAGGCATCACCATTTCTGACATAAAGCTCTATTATAGAGCTGCAGTAATGTCATACATTACTACAGCTTGTCATAAAAACAGACAAGTTGACCAATGGAATTGAATAAAAAACCTGGATATCAATCCACATACCCATGAACACCTGATTTTTGACAAAGAAATTAAAATTGTACAATGGAGAAAAGAAAGCTTCTTCAACAAATGGTGCTGGTATAAGTGAATGTTGACATGTAGAAGAGTGAAAATAGATCCTTATCTATCCCCATGAACAAAACTCAAGTCAAATGGATCAAAGACCTCAACATAAAAGCAACCACACTGAATATGATAGAGGAGAAAGTGGGAAGTAGTCTTCAATACATGGATACAGAAGACTACTTCCTAATATAAAACCAGTAGCACAGACACAAAGAGCAACAATAAATAAATGGGACCTCCTAAAACTGAGAAGCTTTTGTAAAGCAAAGGTCACAGTCAGTAAGACAAAAAGGCAGTCTTCTGAATGGGAGAAGATCTTTATTTACCAACCCCACATCAGACAGAGGACTGATCTCCAAAATATATATAAAAAAAAAACCTCAAGAAATTAGACATTAAAATTTCAAATAATTCAATTAAAAATGGGGTACAGAACTAAACAGAGAATTCTCAATAGAAGAATCTCATATGACCAAAAGACACTTAAGCAGATGTTCAACATCCATAACCATCAGGAAATGCAAATCAAAACAACTCTAAGATACCATTTTACACCAGTCAAAATGGCTAAGATTAAAAACACCAATGATAGCTTATGCTAGAGAGGATGTGGAGTAAGGGAAACACTCATCTATTGCTGGTGGGAATGCAAACTTTTACAAGCACTCTGGAAATCAGTATGGTGTTTTTGTTTTCTCAGAAAATTGGGAATCAATCTACCTCAGGACCCAACAATATTACTCTTAAGCATATATCCAAAGGATGCTTAATTATACTACAAGGACATTTGTTCAGCTATGTTTATTTCAGCATTATTTGTAATAGCCAGAACCTGGAAACAACCTTGCTATCCCTCAACTGAAGAATGAATAAAGAATGCCTGAATAACTTTCCATACCTCATTCTGTTGTGCTGAGGAATAAGGAGATAATCGTGACCAAAACTGATTCAGTCCAATAAGTGGCACAAGGTCTAGAACCATCAGTAAAGACAGTTCAAGCTTGAGAAATGTGTTGTTCAGCTATAAGGTTATTAATGCTGCTCTTTAAAAAATTCCTTGCCCCTACTTAGTACATCAACTCAAATCCTTGAGATTAATTTATTCCAGAGGCTGATATTGAGATTTTAGTAACATTAGGTTAATTACACCCAGATAGGAATTATTATTTATTGAAGACATTAATGGCCAACATCTCTGTGATGACTGACAGAGAAATTTGATTTTTATCTAACATTCCAGACGATGGGGGCCAGGGATTATATATTCATTTCTGTAATTACTTCCTGCTGATCGTTGGACATTGTTCTCAGGGTCCTGGAAGGCTAGAATGTTAGTCAAAAGAAATGAGGGAACTTAGAAGAATCTGGTTAACTGACAAGCTGAAAAAACAGCAGTCACATTGGCTGGATTGGTCTGCATCAGGTTTCAGCAAGGTCAGGACTCATAGTCATTTGGAGCAGGTTGTTACCAGCAATTGATGCTTGGATGCATTTGTCAGTCAAGTGAAACTGATACAAACTGGGAACAGAAGTTAAATTTATGGTCTCATTTGAAGCTTGTTTACTTATATTCTTAATAATTAAGGAAGGGGAAAATCTTGTAAATTGTTTATGTACATCTAAAGCCATTATTTCTTATAAATTTTATATTTTTAGAATATCCTCTAAAACCCAAATAATCTCCAAGCTTTCATGCCTTCAAATCCTTACAACCTGTATTCATGTTCTCAGTTTTTTTATTTTTTTGACCCTCTGAATTAATATAGACTCACAATAAAAGCATTTTGACCTGTGACTAACTATCATAGGAGCAGTTAGACTGCAGTTTTAATTTACCAGCCATAGATGTGATGTTGAAGTTTTTAAGAAATATGTTTGGACTTCTCTATGGGAGTCTGAATAGCTAAGAGCTTTAGCATTGTTATTTTATAGGAGGCCAATCATATAGAACCCTGTAACTCAGAGGATTGCTTGTATTATAATGATTAATTATTAATTTGTATTTAGGACCTCAGTCTTCCTTTTACCTTTAAAGAACATGATTACATAATTAACATAGCTATTCTTCAGTGAAGAATCACCAGCCTTACTAATGGAGATATCAATCAAAATTAGCATAATATAATTAAATATTTCGAATTTTTATAGTTTTTCTTAAAACTCACTATTGTCCATATATGAGTTTTTCTATATCATTTTAGTCTCTTGTTTGTCCCATTGTCCCATTGTAAATCTCCATGAATGTCTCCTCTCGTGAGTTTATCCAGCAGTCCAGAATATTGCATAGATACATCCCAAACAAAAGCCAATATATATAATATATATGCATGTGTGTATATTTATCACAATAAAAATAATTTAAATTTTTAGTAACATATAAAAACATGTACTAGGATCCACTGGAGAAGTGAGTGTGTTCCCGACTGGGTGGTGGATGTCCCGGAAAAGGAGCACAGACACCATTCAACTGCCTAAACTTTCTGTTTATTCTGCAGGGGCTTCTCTCCCCGGCTACTGCCTCTCTCTTTTCATCCCATGCCAGCTTGCTCCTAGGCACCCTTTACTTCCCTTCTGTGGGGTCATAGGATCCCCCAACTCAGCCTGCTTTGAGGCTGAACATCTGGGGACAAAGTGGTGAGTGCAACGGCACAGGAGTTCCTTTGTTTCACAGAGTCTGCACGCAGCAAGCTCACCCTTTTGTCTTCGAGGCCCCTGGCCAGCAAGTGGACCTGATCCTGTACCAGAAGATCCATGGGAGAACATTTGAAGGAAAAGATGGGCAGGCATCAATGCAAGTATTCCTCCAACATTCTGAAAAACAACATGATAACACCAGAACCTACTAAACACACAACAGGAAGATTTGAACACCCTAATACACATGAAGTAGAAGAAATGGACATTATGAAAGTGATAGAGTCTCTTAAACAGGATGTGAAAAACTCCCTTAAAGAAATGGATGAGAAGAATAAGAAAAAGTTTGAAGAAATGAGTAAATCCCTAAAAGATACCCTAGGAAACCAAGAAAAAAAAATCAAACAGATAATGGAAACAGTTCAAGACTTGAAAACTGAAATGGAGGCAATGAAGAAAGCACAAACCGAGGGATGGCTGGATATGGAAAATCTGGGTAAATTAAGAGGGTACTACAGAGACAAGCCTAACCAACAGAATATAAGAGACAGAAGAAAGAATCCCAGATTCTGAAGATACTATAGAGAAAAGAAATGCACTGATCAAAGAAAACAGCAAATCCAACAAATTCTCATCACAAAACATCCAGAAAATCTGGGACACAGTGAAAAGACCAAACCTAAGAATAATAGGGGTAGAAGAAGGAGAAGAATTACAGCTCAAAGGCCCAGAAAATATATCCAACAAAATTATAGAAGAAAACTTTCCCAACCTAAAGAAGGATATTCCTATGAAGGTTCAAGAAGCATACAGAACAAAGAATAGACTGTATCAAAGAAAACATTCCCTTGCCATATAATAATCAAAACACAAAACGTACAGAATAAAGAAAGAATATTAAGAGCTGCAAAGGAGAAAGGTCAAATAACTTATAAAGGTAAACCTATCAGAATTACACCTGACTTCTCTATGGGAACCATGAAAGCCAGAAGGTCTTGGATAGATGGGCTTCAGAAACTAAGAGACCATGGGTACAAGCCCAGACTACTATACCCAGCCAAGCTTTCATTCACCATCAGTGGAGAAAACAAAATATTCCAGGATTAAAAACAAATTTAAACATTATGTGGTCACAAATCCAGCCTTACAGAAAGTAATAGAAGGAAAATCACAACCCAAGGAACCCAACAATGCCTACAATAACTCAGACATCTAACAACCCTTCACCAGCCACATCTCAAAGAAGGGAAACACACAAACTCTACTACCAAAAAGAAAAAAAATAACTGGAGTTAACAACCACTGGTCATTAATATCACTTCATATCAATGAACTCAATTCACCTATAAAAAGGCACAGGTTAAGAGATTGGGTGCGAAAACAGGATCCAACATTCTGCTCTTTACAAGAAACACACCTCAACCACAAAGACAGACCTCTACTCAGAGTAATGTGTTGGGAAAAGGTTTTTCAAACAAACAGACCTAAAAACAGGTGGGTGTGGCTATACTAATATCTAACAAAATTGACTTCAAACTAAAATCAATCAGAAGAGATGGAGATGGTCAGGATGAACTCTCAATCCTGAATATCTATGTCCCAAATATAAAAGCACCCACTTATATAAAAGAAACATTACTAGAACTCAAGGCACAAATCAAACCTGACACACTAACAGTAGGAGACTTCAACACTCCTTTCTCATTAATGGACAGGTCAATCAGACAGAAACCAAACAGAGAAATAAGAGAACTAATGGAGGTAATGGACTTAACAGACATCTATAGAATATTCCACCCAAATAGGAAAGAATATGCCTTCTCAGCATCTCATGGAACCTTCTCGAAAATTGATCACATACTCGATAACAAAGCAAACTTCTACAAATACAAAAAATATTAGTAACTAGCTGTGTCTTATCGGATCACCATGGAATAAAGTTAGGATTTAACAATAATTCTATCCCCAGAAAGCCTACAAACTCATGGAAACTGAACAGTCAACTTCTGAACCACCCCTGGGTCAAAGAAGAAATAAAGAATAAAATTAAAGTCTTCCTTGAATTCAACAAAAATAAAGACACAACATACCCAAACCTATGGAACACTATGAAAGCAGTGCTAAGAGGAAAGTTCATAGTTCTAAGTACCCACATTAAAAAAATGGAGAAAGCTCACATTAGAGACTTAACAGCACACCTGAAAGCTCTAGAAAAAAAAAATAAGCAGACTCACCCAGGAGGAGTAGAAGACTGGAAATAATCAAACTAAGGGTTGAAATCAATGAAATAGAAACACAGAAAACAATCCAAAGAATCAATGAAACAGAGCTGGTTCTTTGACAAAGTCAACAAGATTGACAAACTTTTATCCAAACTAATCAAAAGGCAGAGAGAGAACACACAAATTAACAAGATCAGAAATGAAAAAGGGGACATAATAACAGACACTGAGGAAATTCAGAGAATCATTAGGTCTTACTACAAAAGCTTATATGCCACAAAGTCGGAAAATGTAAAAGAAATGGACTTGTTTTTTGCATATATTTTTTCTTTTCTTGCTTTCTTTCTTTCTTTATTAAAAACTTCCTCCCCTCCTCCCATTTTCCTCTCACTCTCCCCACTCCCTCTTCCCCTCCCTCTCCAGTCCTAAGAGCAGTCTTGATTTTAGATAAATATCATTTACCAAAATTAAATCAAGACCAGGTGAAAAATTTAAACAGTCCTATAAGTCTTGAGGAAATAGAAGCTGTCATAAAAAATCCTCCCAACAAAAAGAAGCCCAGGACCTGATGGTTTTGATGCAGCATTTTATCAGAACTTCCAAGAAAAGCTGATACCTATACTCCTTAATGTGTTTCATGTATTAGAAACAGAAGAATCATTGTCAAACTCTTTTTATGAAGCGACAGTCACCCTGATCCAAAACCACACAACGACCAAACCAAGAAAGAGAATTACAGACCAGTCTCACTCATGAACATCGATGCAAAAATTCTCAATAAAATTCTGGCAAACAGAATCTAAGAACACATCAAAAAATTATCCATTATGATCAAGTAGGCTTCATCCCAGAGATGCAGGGCTGGTTCAACATATGAAAATCTATCAATGTAATCCATCATATAAATAAACTGAAAAAAAACCACATATGATCATTTCATTAGATGCTGAAAAAGCATTTGACCAAATTCAACACCCCTTTATGATAAAGGTCTTGGAGAGGTTAGGGATACAAGGATCATACCTGAATATAATAAAAGCAATATATAGCCAGCCAACAGCTAATATCAAATTAAATGGAGAGAAACTCAAAGCCATTCCACTAAAATCAGGAACACGACAAGGCTGTCCACTCTCACCATATCTCTTCAACATAGCGCTTGAAGTTCTAGCAATAGCAAGCAATAAGACAACATAAAGAGATTAAGGGGATTCTAATCAGAAAGGAAGAAGTCAAAGTTTTGTTATTTGCAGATGATATGATAGGGTACATTAGTGACCCCAAAAACTCTACCAAAGAACTCCTACAGCTGATAAATTCCTTCAGTGATGTGGCAGGTTACAAGATCAACTCAAAAAAATCAGTAAGCCGGCCCTTCTTTTTTGTGAATGAAGCTCCACGGAACATCCCTCCTGGGGGTCCCCGGGAGCCCCGGCCCGCAGAGCTTGGACGCCCAGGCAGCAGCGTCCCAGGGCGCGCGCGCTTTGCCCCAGCCGCCGGCCAGCGCTGTGTGGCCCCCGGGGCGCGGGCGGCGGGAGACGCAGCTCGAGGACTCGGGGCCGGGCTGCCGGGCCGTGGTCGCGGTCCCCTGACGGCCTTGGCCGCCTCCATGAAGCGCAAGAGCGAGCGGCGCTCGGCTTGGGCTACCGCGCCCCCCTGCTCGCGCTGCAGCTCGTCCTCCTCTCCCGGAGTGAAGAAGAGCCGCAGCTCCACGCCGCAGGAGCTGCACCGCCTGGAGCAGCAGGACGACCTGGACATCACGGAGATGCTGCCTATGGAAGCTGCAGTTTCTATATTACACTTCTCGACTGTTTTCACGCAGTAAAGAAGGCAATGCAGTACGGCTTTTTAAATTTCAACGCATTTAACCTTGATGAATATGAACACTATGCAAAAGCAGAAAATGGAGATTTTAACTGGATAATACCAGAGCAGTTTCTTGCCTTCTGTGGACCTCATTCAAGATCGAGGCTTGAAAGTGTTATAATCAAATTGTTATTCAGTCCCCCATCCAGACACTGTTTCCACCTTCTTTCAGCACCCCTGCTGAGGCAATTGTCCAAGAGTTTCTGGATATTTGTGAAAATGTTGAGCGTGCCATTGTAGTGCACTGCAAAGCTGGCCTTGGCCGAACAGGTACTCTGATAGGCTGCTACCTCATGAAGCATTATAGGATGATGGCAGCCGAAAGCATTGCCTGGCTCAGAATCTGTAGACTGGGTTCCGTGATTGGGCCCCAGCAGCAGTTTCTGGTCATGAAACAGTCAAGCCTCTGGCTGGAAGGCGACTATTACCGCCAGAAGTTGAGAGGGCAGGAGAATGGACCCCTAGGAACAGCCTTCTCCAAACAACTCTCGGATATTGACGACATTTCGATAAGTGGGCTTGAGAATCAAGACAATCAAGAGCCAGAGCTGTATAGCGATGATGAAATCAGTGGAGTAACTCAAGGAGACAAGCTTCGGGCCCTGAAGAGTCGGAGACAGTCCAAAGCCAACACTGTCCCCCTCACTCCAGCCGTTTCAAGGACTAAGACAGTCTTGCGTTAAAAAACCGCTGACCAGCATTCCAGGGAAGACTAGGAACAGAAAACCCCAACAGGATTTAGCCAATCGCTCTGAAAACAAACAGACACTGCAAAGGCCTTAGTTTCTCTCCACATAAGAAGTTCACTCAATGAAGAAAATGTCACCGGCCTCTCAGCTACGCATTGACTGTAGGGTGTGGCTGAACATTTGAGGGCCCGACTCCCCCTTTGTAATCTCAAGTTGGATGAAAGCTGCTATCGTAAGTTTAGTCTCAGGTGTCAATACCCGGCCCTCCGCCACCAGAGAGCTGTCTGGTGAGCATGGTACATGTGTGTTCCTGTGATGGCAATCGTGTTCGCTGCTGGCCTTCAGAAGGATCTGATGAAGGTCTCTTGGGTATTTATTTTTTGTTCAGCCTGTGACCGCCGTCTTGCGATTAAAGATGAAAGAAGACGAGCATCTCTCCAGTGGTACCCTCCATCTAAGACAGGATTTGGTACAATGTTTCACTTTGCTCCTGTTAATACTGTCGTGATGTTCACTGTGTGAAGTACCCAAGCTGCTTGTCTTTCACCAAAGAGTGTTTTAATAACAATCTGTGAAAACTACATTTAAACACTGTTACGTGTTGCTGTGGTTACCAAAACATGCTAAAGAATGTTGATAGAGTGTATGAACCTTTTCTCAGTTGAAAGGTTATGTAAGTCCTTACTTGTGTCATTTAGGATGAAGATTTCAGGGCTGGGACGTTAGATCGCTCAGTCACCTGTCAGAATTGTCTTTCCTCCAGTACATTAAAACCAAACAGCAGTGCTGATGTTTGGTGGCTTTAAAAACATAATTGTTCACCCTCTGTAGAGTCTTTTCTCTGTGCTGCTGTGGAGTTTTGTTTTTTTGTATGATTCACAGTTTGATTTTAGTGGCAATTGCTTGCTTCTGGAGTTAGGCTGTTTGTGTAAGAGAACTCACTATTGCCTTTGGTTAGGGAATACGACTAGAAACTAGCATGCCTTCTCTCTTCACCCCTGCTGGAAGCAAACAGCACCTGTGCCATGAAGCAATTGCAAAGCCAGAATTTATCTGTTGCCAAAAAGAAAAAGACAGAGCCAATCATTAGAGAAAGCTCTAGAGTTGTCCTGCTTACCTCCACAGCAGAGGATAATGGTTTTTATTGACTCTTCCCAGTTTGGAGACTGGAGAAATGCAGTATTGAAAGCCATTGAGAGCCAATGCCTTCCTAAGACAGACAAATGTCAGGCGAGCAGGCGACCCCACTTGAAAAGTTGCCCTTCTTGTAGATGGAATGAATAAGTTAAAGTCTGGTAAATAAAGAAAGAAAGAAATTGAAAGACATAGGGTCCCCCCTTTCAGTGTTTCTATTTTCTGTGGCACTGGCTGACGTTGAGTTGGGGGCCTGGGGATGTCGATGTAGAATCCACACGAAGAGCCCCTCCCCAGTCAGCTTTTAAACACCGGAGAAAGGCAGTTAAGATCTAGGTAGGAGGACGTTTCATTTACTTGTAATGCTAAATCAAACTGCACCTGAGTCTAAAATAGCAACCTCGCAGTGTGGTTCTTCCTCCCCTGAGCAAGCTAGGCCTAGTACATAGGAGACCTTACTTCCGTGTGAACCAAGCTGGTTTTGCCCTGTGTATCAGGATGGATGAACAGGGCCCGCCCACCGTGACTCATGGTGATTGAGTCTGGGAATAAAACCACTTGGGCGTCAGTGATAACCACAGTGCTTTTTAGAAATTGCCCCTTTGTTTTCAGCTCCAATTGCTACCACTGTGGCGTGGCTCTTGCTAAAATTTCCTCTCTTGCTGGTTGCTTAGGAATCGTGAGTTGGTGAGGACACATTCCCAGGAAAACCTACTTCGTTCAGATGCTGTGGTGATAATTCTAGGGATGGACAGTCACCAGAACCGACTGGTGGCATCTAGGACCCAGGAGGTCTGGGTCTGACTAAGGGAAAATCCTTCCTGCTTTGAATTAGTGGGCAACCCCTCCCCAGCTTCAACTACTCAGAACCTTCTGGGGCAGAAGCCCCTGTTGCTGCAGAGCATAAATCAGTGGCTGTTGGGTAGAGGGGCCCCTTAACTTAAGAACTTCAGATAGCTTAGAAAGCCATCGAGTCCTTCTCCAGCAGAATTAGAACTGGGAAGTATGCATATAGGTGAACGGGAACTCCCTCCAGAGTTCCAGAGAGGAATCTCTGCAAAGCCGGGCTTTTACAGACAGATGAATACAGTTAAGAGGCCCAACCAGAACTCTTGTTGCCAAGAGGCAGGAAGGATGGGCCCTGAACAGTGGTAGCCGTATGCAGTGGTAGCCATATTGGTCAAACATGGCCACATGATGCTCTTCCTCAGAACTTTACAGCTTTAACTTGATCCCCCAAACGTAGCCCCCACCCATTGTCCTGCCCCATGCCCTACCAGTAGCCTCTCCCCCTCGGGTGGCTTCTACCTCTTGGCTTGGGCACCGACAGGTCATAGAGGCTTTCTCAAGTGTTCTCATGAGGCTCTTAGACCGATTTCGGGTCTAACAGACCTTTTCAACTATCTGGGTAACTTTGTGCCTGGAATGTTGAGGCCCCCGTTACCTTGAATCGCTGCCGTTTGGTGTGTGTCCTAGAAGTAACAGCTGCTTTCTGCATATATTTTCTGAAAGTTCTTACCAGAGTTTATAAAGCAGTTAGGCAGAAACCTTAAAAATCTATTTTCTTTAAGATTTCTCTTCCACTGAAATGTCCTAGTGAGGTTAGCGACCGCTCTTGCATTTCTCCTTAAATCTGAGTGTTTTCCATGTCACTGAGTGGAAATAATACTACAGATGTGTTTTTTTTTCTTTCTATACTGTATAAGAAATTACCTCCTTAACGATCCAGTAGAACTCACTGTGGATAGATGTGTCCATCAGATTAGAGTACCACAGTTTTGCATCCATCATTTGAAGAGTCTATTGTACGCTTTGTACGCTTGTGTGCAGATGATTAAGTGAAGTTTTAAAGTGTAACTGATGAATCAGTATTTGATCAATCATTGTCTTGATATTTTATTAAATTGTATATTTCTAATCATATTTTTTAAAGCTGAGAGAACTGGTTGGATGTTTATTCTCCTGAAGGTATTTTTAAGACAAAGCTTCACCGTAGCCTGTAAACTTGGCACATACATGGTAGTTTTTGATACTTCTTGTTGCATTTGAAAATCTTGTGTATTGTAAAATGGTTTTGTACAAAATACTAAATGGTAGAAATTGTATAATTTACAATCATATAATTAAAAATATCAAATAGTTTTTTGAAAAAAAAAATCAGTAGCCCTCCTATACACAAAGGATAGAGAAGCAGAGAGGGAAATCAGAGAAGCTTCACCTTTTATAAATAGCCACAAATAGCATAGAGTATTTTGGGGTAACACTAACCATGGAAGTGAAAGATCTATTTGACAAGAACTTTAAGGCATTGAAGAAATAAATTGAAGAGGACACCAGAAAATAGAAGGATCTCCCATGCTCTTGGATGGGTAGGATCAACATAGTAAAAACGGCAGTTCTACCAAAGGCAATGTTTAAATTCAATGCAATCCCCATCAAAATCCCAACAAAATTCTTCACAGACCTTGAGATAACAAAAATCAACTTTATATGGAAAAACAAAACAACCAGGATAGCCAAAACAATCCTATACAATAAAGGACATCCAGAGGCATTATCATCCCTGATTTCAAATTCTATTACAGAGCTACAATACTGAAAACAGCTTGGTATTAGGATAAAAACAGAGAAGTTGACCAATGGAATAAAATAGAAGACCCAGATATTAACCCACAAACCTATGAACACCTGATTTTCTACAAAGGAGCTAAAAGTATACAATGGAAGAAAGAAAGCATCTTCAACAAATGTTGGTGGCATAACTGGATGTCAACCTGTAGAAGAATGAAAGTAGATCCATTTCTATCACCATGCACAAAACTCAAGTCCAAATGGATTAAAGACCTGAATATAAATCCAACCACACTGAACAAAAACTGTTTAATTATCTTATAGACATGTGCTGGACCACTGTCTGTCTTTATTTCTGCAGGTCATAACTAGATTAGTAAATGATTAGTGATTAGTGAATAAGATTTTTTCAAGCTCAAAGCAGTTGCCTGTTGAAAACCTGAAGAGGTGTTAGTCATGTGGTATACATATTTTAATTTTCCAAATTCTTTAAAGTGAAACATATCAATCACCCAGATTTCATTCTTTTGAGTAAGATTTCGGTACTCCCAGTGAGTAGTAGTGGGGATTGGTTATAGAAAGAACAAGTAGGACATCCCCTTATAATTTAAGGTTTTGCTTATATGAGTTTTAGATCAGGTGTTATCCCAAAAGTGTGCTGTAGATTGGAAATGTCTCCAAGCAATCTTTGAAAGCCATTAAGAGTCGACAATTGATCTCTTCTAGTTTGTGATTTTTGCTTTCTAATTTTCTGTAAATCGATTTTACAACCTAGATAATTGATAGAATCTCTTTTTATTTTCTCAGAGCAATTTGCAATCCCCCATTAGGCAAAACTTTCTTTACTTCTTCAAAGATTCTTTCTAAAGTATCTACAGTTGAATCAGATAGCAAAATGTCATCCATGTAATGATAATCTATAGATTTAAGAAATTGTTTACATATTATTTCCAGTGACTGACTTACACAAATATTGGCACAAGGTGGGGCTATTGAACATTCCCTGTAGGAGTTCCCCTAGTGATAGCCACACTAGCCCAGAATGGAATATAGTAAAATTTTATTTATTAGGGGGTATACTCACAGAATTGGAATGTTCCACAGTCCTCTGTGTGCACACTTTTTGTCTGCATATACAGTACATGAAATCATGCAAAAATTTGGCAGATATCTTAAAGGCTATTGGCTAAAGAAGTTCCCACAACATAAGATTATCAATCACTCTCTTCCAAATTCTTTGGATAATATATGGGATTCTAGTGTCCTTTTCTGAATGAATTGGATGCTGCATGGGAATCTACATGTGAATCTTGCACCCTTTTCTGGGAGCTTTGGGTACTACATGAGAATCTATAGCCCTATTCTAGATGTTCTTGATATTGCAATATACTCTTTCACCTTCTTCAGGGCGCTTTGTTACTACATTGGGTTTTATCATATAGTTTTGGTCATTGACAGCACTTATGGGAAGCTATTGCCCTCTTCTGAGTGCTTCAGTTATTGCATGGGGAACTATTGCCCTTTTCTGAGTGTTTTGAGTACAATAATATGCATTTATCACCCTCTTCTGAATGTTTTCAGTACTGCAAGGATGACCCACTGGTATTTTCTTTGGGAATACAGCATCTTTCTATAGGTTCTTTGGGAACTGCATGACAATCTCTTCTTGGTGATTGGGTCACTGCAAAGAGATCTATTGGCCTCTAGGTGACTACACAGGACTCTTTCAAACTCTTCTGAATGTTTAATGTAAAGCAAGGAGATCTATTGCCATATCTTTGATGTTTTGTGTAGTACATAGGAATTTATTGTCCCTTTTCTGGTACCAGAAGGAACTGCTTGAGAAGATATTTTCCAGTTGTGTATGTTTTAGATAGTACTTGGCAATAGATTACCCTCTTCTGATTGCTATGCATACTGCCTGAGAGGTAGTGTTCTGGATACTTTACTACCACATGGGTTATTATTGCATTCTTGAGGATAGTTTAGGTACTGTATAGAGAACAATCTTTATCATTTGGCTAGTGTTTGAACACTGGATTCTTTGGGTACTGCATAAATGCTATAGTCCTCTTCTGGGTGCTTTTGAATCTAAAAGGGGAATATATTCCTCATTTCTGGATGATTTTGTCCTCTTCTTAGTGCTTTGTGTATTGCATGGGGTTCTATCATACTCTGTTTGTCACTCATAATACTGTATGGGAAACTATCACCCTCTTCTTCTGTAAAAATGTATCCATCACACTTTCTATATGTTTTAGATATTGCATGGGAAATCCTTTATCCTCTTTTTGGTGTTTTGGGAAACACAAATCAATCTATCAAGCAATTATAAGTGATGTGGTAATTTCAAGGAGATTCATTGCTCTTTTCTGAATGCAGTGGGCACTGTCTGGAAATCTATTGCCCTCTTCTGGAGGCTATGGATACTACATAAGTATTTGCATTGGAATTTATCCTCCTCACCTGGGTTCTTTTAGTACTACATAGGAATCCATTGCCCTTCTGGTCACTGAAAGTATAGCATGGGAAACTATTGACATTTTCTGAATATATATGGGGAATATTTTGCCCTCTCTGGTTCCTTTAAATATTGAAATAACATTTATTTCACTCTTTATGGGGTCTTATGTGGGTTTCCTTCTTCCTCAAGATTGTTGGCTATATCTCCACGAGGGTGGAGGGAGAAGAATTGGGGAACTGGGTTCAAATGGATCCGGATATGATGGAGAAAACCCTCTGGGAGATTGTTTCAGTAATTATTTCATAGTATGGGAAATATATAGGATTGGGAAGCATGGGTAAATATTTGAATTAAGTGACATGTTCCTGTCATAGAGCTGGAGTACAATGCCTATCATATATGAAGCAAGGAAAGAGAATCAGCAAGAATCTTTGTCAAAGGTTATACTTGAATTAAATCAGACATTCAGGTCTAGAGATAAGGTTTAAAATAAGGTCAGTCCTCCATGCCTACAGACATTCTCCAGACAAGGGCAGCAAGAGAGCAGGAAGTCCTCACTGGGGAGGGCGTTCCTAATGTTTTTGAAAATGGAGAAAGCTGCCAGGCCATGGTAGACTGCAATCTCTGGCAAACAGAACCTCTCAAAATCTCCCCTGTTTTATTTTATAAAGGAGAGGTGTCATTTTATGCTCTGAGCAAACTGTTCTCTGTGTCAAAAGGGCCCAGGAACTTTTAGTGAACCATGACCTGGTCTGGTGTAGGAGGGTCATTCTGTCTACGTGTTACTTTCATTGGTTAATAAAGAAACTGCCTTGGCCTTTTGATAGGCCAGCCCTTAGGTGGGTGAATAGAATTCTGGGAGGAAGAAAACAGAGTCAGTCAGATGCCATGAAGCTCTGGTCTGAGGTGGACGTAGGTTAGAATCTTCCATGCAGGATGAAAAGCAGGCCTGCTTGCCTCATCACTACATTGGTCAGTGATAAATTTATCAATATCAGTGATCTCCTATTGGAGGAACTGAATAAGGTGGCAGAGGGAAGAGGGGAAGCATCAAAAGTAAAACAACATAATTAGAGTACTGATAAAGAGTAGGAGCCAGGAAAACAAGGGGTTATTGAACCAGCTAACTTGTTCTGTGACCTGGAATTTTGAGAGCAGGTCTTTGTGGAATCTTTTTGAGGGAATTGACATTAGTTTCAACAATATTTGATTTATTTACATAGATACAACAGGCTTTCTCCAATATCAATAAAGTCCTCCCATATTTGGCAGGTATTAGATCCAATGCTCTTACTTTTTGAAGCATAAACCCAGCACTAGAATTCATCTACCACTGGAAAGATCGAAGGTTTTCAGTCATGGATGCCATAGTCTGATCCAGTCTGTATCTGAAGTCTCCAGCCCAAGTATGTGTCTTGTCAATGGCAATGTTTGTAGCCCAGGCAGATTAAAGGGAGATGACAAGTCCTATTCCTACTAGTAATGGAAGGAATATACCTTGTCTGTGGTTTGTAGTATCAATGTCATGTCTTCCTCCTAATATATATAGACCTGTGCCATGTGATGTTTTATTCTTTTGATTTTTTTGGGAAGTGCCAACCAGTTTCCCAATAAACCATATGAAGGCTTATTCTTATAATAAATAAATATAATATAATATAATATAATATAATAATAAATATCCGACTTTATCTTGGCTTGTTTCTTGAAAGTTTATCAATTTGTACTCTACTTGCCAGACCCAACTATCCTTGTTCCTGCCTTGATGTTGGATATTAAGGTTTTTATTCGGCCATCAGGATTTTTAAATGGGGAAAAATCACAGCTTCACAAAGTTAAATAAATGCAGCATAAACAAAGCACTACACCTTAAAATATTCCCCAACATTTCCTCTTTTTTCTTTCTAAACAAAAACAAAGTTTTAATTTTAACATAGCAATACTGTATACAATAACAATTATTAAGTAAAGATTATATTCCCAATGTACTGAATTCCAACTCATTTATGTCTGAGAAATTTTAAAGAAAATACTCCGTAATATATTTTATCTTAGTAAATCCAAAATTTTATATCTAACTTTCTTTCTATCTAAGAAAAACTACAACTATAACTCCATCAAAGGCAGCAGAGGATATATTATTTAAATAAAAAAATTCATTGCAAATGGCTTACAAAAATTCAAGAAATGACAGAGACATCTGACTGCCTGGACAATCACCCAAAGGTCCTTGGTAACATTGCATTTTCAGCCTTGTTTTGGCAAAGTTTCCAGCAGTCACATTTCCATGAGCCCTGCATGTCCAGTCTGTACATCACATAGTCAGCAGTCAAAGACAAGAGCAGTTTTTTTTTTTTTTTTGCTCAGTGTTTAACCTTGCCACAATGAAAGCAAACTCCATATGGAGTTTCTTCAGTGCCCATGTCTTCTCTGAAGTAAATAGGTGCTACCAGAAGCAGATGTATCTCATTGTCATGAAAAACTTTAAGCTAACAAAATACTTTAAATGCCATATTCTATAGGTCGTTGAAGTATTTGTAGACTGTCTATCTACCTAAAATATATTTCTATATGATCTGGAAAACATGCCTAACATATCTACAAATTTGACTGTTATAGATGACTAACTACTGAGCTGTGTTTCTTGATTATCCTAAATAGTTCATAGTGATAGTTTCCAAAAACTAGAATTTTACCTTACATTTTTAAGTGAACTGTGAAGGTGTAGCCACAAACAATCCCACAGCAGTTTGGAATTATGATTAATAGAATGGTTATTTATTTAAAGGGGAAAAACTTACAGATCACGGTCCCAGCCAACAGCCCTCTGCGCAATCAGGAAGGGAGCCTAGTCCCGGAAGCAGAGCCGAAAGCCAGGGAGCATGTGGAGGGAAGTGGCCGCGTTTTTTTAAAGAGAGAGACCTCACCCCAATGGGCTGGTATCTCAGCGGCTATTGGCTGAAGGAGCGGAAAGAGCTCCGGCAACAGAACTGAATAGGTATAATACCTTAAACAAGAATAAAAACATATATAAAATATGATGTTTTTATAACTTTAAATTGGTATCAATAAACAAAAATCCTTTAAACAAGAATAAAAACATATATACAGTGTAACAAAATTGACTGAATTTGTACACATATACCAAAATCCATGCCAATGCAAAATATCTGAGCATATCCATTGTATTTTTATCCTATATTCCTATATTTCCCTAAATATAAAAAACATCCATAATCCACAAAATAAGGAAAGACCAGCCATGCCCCCTTTTCTCTTGGGATTGTGGGCACATTCCTCTCCATACTGCTTCCTGCTAGCTGTGGGTGAAGACAACCCCAAGAGTCCTCAAGAAAAATTTAGATAATGTCTAAGTCTTAGGAAGACCATTTATACCCTTTGTTAATAGATATTACCTTTCAAGTTTTAGGAAATCTCCCCCGATCAAACCAGATTCATATTGATCTGGAATGAATCCATGACCTCTTGTTTCCTATGGAAACAGAAGGAAATCTGCTTCACCAAAAAGTTTTTGATTTCCATTTGACAAATACAATTTTTGAATTTTTAAAAGTTTAGGCATCCCAAAGTATCTATATTTGTTTTTTTCAACAGTCCCTCTTTCAATTCCAGGTCTCTTAGCAGCTTTTCTCTACTTTTCAGCAACCAAAAAATTGTTAATTTCTAATCTATTTCTTTCTTTCTATGACTGCCTATACCCATTTTCTTTCTTTCTTAAGCCTACACACACTATGTAAAACACAGTGGAACCTGTTTAGAGTTTTTTCTGTCTAGATATCATCTCCTGCATATCTGTTAGGTTTTTTGAAGGCAAAAACAAACTTTAGACTGTTAAGCTACACCTAAATCTTCTGCATGCCCTAGTAGCTAGAGCTAGCTCTACCCACTCTCAGGTTGGGTCGTGAAAGCCAAGCCTAAAGCTTGTGGCTTGTTGGAGACCTCTCATGACTGAGAACCGCACCAAACCTTTCTTACTGCGGAAGTCAGTATTTCCTTTGCCACAAGCAGTTTTTACTTAGCTGGCTATTTCTAGTTAGTTTTTAGCATTGCTGGCTGAGCATCATTGCCTCTTAAAGGGAGCTGTGCATATTTTTTTCCTTAGGCCCTACATGGAAATTTTGTCCCATGTTGGGTGTCAAAATGTCATGCAATGTTTTATTCTTTTGATTTTTTGGGGGAAAAGGTTGCCAAGGTCCAGCTCCCAAATGACTCACACAGAGGCTTATTCTAAGTTATAAATGTTCAGCCTTATCTTGGCTTATTTCTTGCCATTTTTCCTTAACATATATTATTCTATCTACCATTTGCCTCTGGAATTTTTCTGTTCTTTTACTTTTGTGTATCATACTTACTCCATGGATGACTGGGTAGATAGGTGGCTGGCTCTGATGTCCTCTTTGTTCTCTTGTTGCTCTTCTTCCTCATTTGCCCTATTTATACTCTTTCCCTGCCAGCCCCACCTATCCTGTTCTTTGTGTCTTTGTGTGTTTCAATCTCCAGCCCCTTGCCCAAGGCTCACAAATGGTCCTGTAGTGCAGGTGCCGCAATACAGGAGTAGTACCGTACTGTCGCATAGTACAGGCAGGTACTACAATTGGAGTTTCTACCAAGATGGGGAATTAGGGAACTCTGAGAGGTTGCCCTCAGAAGAGGTGAGGGTGGATTGGGGTATGCGTGTTAATCCTGACGTCCTTGGCTCGGTTTCGGTTCCAAGCCATGGAGGCATGGCAGAGGGCCAGCACATATTGGCCTGAAAAGAGTGATGTTAGTGAGACATTGGTAAAGTAGGCTTGTCCTGATTGGAAGTGCAAACTGAACAGTTGGTTAAATAAGAGAATGTCTGACAGGTAAGAAGCAGTGAAACATTTGTGGTCCTGGGCTAGAGGAGAGTGTTATTGACCAGTACAACTGTCAGCAGAAGTCTATTTCTTGATGCACAAAAGAAACAATTAGAGGTATTCGGGTGGGTACTGAAAGGGAAAAAAGTCAGCAACACATTGAAAATGCTGTAGCCAGGGTAAACTGAGCATTTCTCTTAGCTGTATCTCCTGTTTAAGAAATTTTTTATGTGTTAGCATGGAGTGGAAGGTCCACACAAGCTGTTGAGAAAAACAAATATCTGCAGTATAAGTAGTGGGATATAGTTTTACTCCTATATTTAATGTTTTACTCCGGGATCACATAAAATAATCGTGAGGTGGTTATTTAGATTTTGAGACAGAAAAAGAACCCTTGGTTGGGCAGTCCATTGATCCAATCTCTTGTGTTTTTTTTGTCCTCATGGGTTTCCTGAAGGGAAAAGTGCCAGTGGGTGTTGGGTTGAGAATTAGGGGGATGAGCAGTGGGATGACAGACCTGAAATATAACAAAGGCTGTGATTAAAATAGTATGGAGGTAGGCTTGAGGGGCATATGTCTTGGATAGTGGCCACTAGGTTATGAATGTCCTTTAAAGAGATTTTGTTGTTCTGCAAGCGGTGGTTTTATTTCCATCTGCTTTGTCCCTGCCAAGTCATTAAAAGTTAGGACACACTTCTGGTTGGCAGGGTGATGTCAACATTTCTGACGGGATCCAAATAAACCTGAGCTGGTCCTTTCTGTAAAATAAAAACAAGCAAAATCCCTTTTTGTTGTGAGGAGAGGGTCAGGTCCCTTTCATATTTTATCCATGGGGTAACACTGTGTACCAAGATTGAAGGATGTTTCAAGTTTTTATGTTCTTTTTTGTTTTTGAGTTGAGCCTTTAGAGTTTGATTTTTTTATTTTTTGTTTTGTTTTGTTTTATGATCCATTGGCACTGGGGATTGTAAGGAATCCCCATGTGGTGGTTAATTTCCCATTGTGAGTAGAAGGCCTTGAATTAAAAGTTAGTAAAGGTACAGCCATTGTTAGTACTCATTTTTGTTTCTGTTTTTTTTTTTTAATTTAGGACAGGTTATAGGATCCATACTATATAACAGGTAGAAAACTGAGGGACACATGGGAGGACCTGGAAGCCAAGTCCAGCTTTGATATGTTAAATAGGTACCTCAGCATCTTGTCCCAGATTTGAAACACACACACACACACACACACACACACACACACACACACGACACAATGTAAAGTTTAAAATTAGCTTTTATTACAATTTTAAGTACTGACCAAGGTGGAATCTGGTCAGGGCCACCATCTGGAGATTTTCTAGCTGTGTGGCTTTGATATAAATGTTGTTGGGGCTTGTATGGACAAAATCCATAGGTCACCTTACTTTTCCATGAGACTTTGTTGCTGAACTTCAAGGACTATAATTCTCACAATCCCAGGAAGTTACTTCTTCTTTGGGCAAGTGGTGCTTACAAGTTAATTTTGGACTTAGAAATTTTTTTTGAAATTGTATCCTGAGTCAAATTCTTGATTCTATGATGGGTACTGGTTTACATTAGGATCCAATAACCATTAGGTTAATGACACTGAGACAGGAACTATCATTTAGTTATTATATCAATGATGTAAGAGCCAATAGTAATTAAAAGAAAGCAGAAGGGCTAAAGGCCCAGTGATGGACAATATCTCTTTGTTCTGTATAAAGCAAGCCGGGCGGTGGTGGCGCACGCCTTTAATCCCAGCACTCGGGAGGCAGAGGCAGGCGGATCTCTGTGAGTTCGAGACCAGCCTGGTCTACAAGAGCTAGTTCCAGGACAGGCTCCAAAGCTACAGAGAAACCCTGTCTCGAAAAACCAAAAATAAAATAAAATAAAATAAAATAAAGCATGCCAAGTGTATT
The DNA here is from genome assembly GCF_903992535.2 of Arvicola amphibius. Classification (NCBI taxonomy): domain Eukaryota; kingdom Metazoa; phylum Chordata; class Mammalia; order Rodentia; family Cricetidae; genus Arvicola; species Arvicola amphibius. The sequence goes on along the minus strand of NC_052049.1, from coordinate 72,157,891 downwards.
TTTATCATATTATAGAACAATTGTAATGAACCTACTTGTTGATAAATCTGAGTTCATCTTTCTGTATATTAATTAGCCTTATAGGTAAACATTTTGTCCCTTTTTTCAGGCAGTTTTCTTTTGACTTATTCTTATTTAGCAATTGTTATGGGGGCAGGGACAATGTATTCTCCGCTGTAGCTGCTTTCAGATGAACTGGGACATAGTTTGTCAGGACCCAGGAAGGCTGGAAGGGTGGTTAAAGACTGGACAATGGACCACCATCAGAAACATCTTCTAGCTGTTCCAGGAGCATTCATATCAGTTGGACTGGTTCATAACAGCTTTCAGCAAGTCCAGAGCTCAGTAGCTCGTAGTTGACAGGTACTCCCTGGATGGTGATTGTCAGCCAAGTGGAAATCTGTAAAGGCACAGAAGTTAAAATTTAAAAGCTTAAAAAGATCTTACATTTGAAACCTTTTTTTGCTTAATTTTTCAACAGATGGATTCAAACCTCGTGACTTTGATTTCTCAAAACATATAAAATTCATAGTTTAGCAAAGGAGATAAAAGTATGAAATATATTAACATTACCATTGTATTTGAATCCATACTGTAGGAGAGAAAAGATGCCAGTTAATTGGCATCTATAAAACAGCTGAAAGGTTTAGATCTTGGAGTCATAGGAAAACCCACAGCTTTGAGGTAAAAAGCTTTTTCCTATGTTCTGTGAGACTGAGACTGGACACACATGTCTTTACTCTGATGAAAAGCACCTTTAAGCCTATATTTAAAGGACAATTAAAGGAGACATAAAATCATGAGCTGTGACTAAACAATAAGATTAATAATTTGTTAGAACTTAATGGGTTAATATTAAAACTCTGAAATTTTGAAATCTTAGTGTAATAATGGCATAAAAGGGGAAAGAAATCTGAACCACTTTTTCTATACCTTAAGCCATTTTTATACCTTTACAAATTGAATCCATCCATTTATCTCAAAACACCCTTTTAGATTCTCACAAGCCGGGTCTTAATGTTCTCAGACCTCCATAACTTGGATTTGCATACATCTTCTTAGCCCCTAAAACATTTTTTATAGATCTGCACAACTTAAGGTTTAAACTTTAAACTTATTAGGTTAAAAAAAAATCTAATCCTTTACTAGGAGACATAGTTGGTTGACTACTGAGAACAGTCATTGCAGAATGAATTCCTTTAATAGTGGAACAGGAAAAAGTTGCCTTGAAATCTGTTTTGTAAGTTTATCTCTTTTCTGAGATTGGTAACAAGATAAACTATGTCTAATCATTAGGAGAGTGAGGCCTGTTGCCTAAATTTTACACACAAACAGAACTGAGAACGAAGCTGAAGCTTAGGGAAAAGAAATGGGCACTTGTTGTTGTAAAAGCTACTTATTTACCAAGATTATATTATAATAAAATATTTTATGAATTAAAAAGGTTTTAATGCCTTAAAAATAGTAAACATATTTTAATAATTATTTTAATAATAAAAATTTAATTAAGTGTAAAATTTCAAAATTTCTTCTTAAAAAGGTTTAAGATCTTTCAAAAATAAGGTACACTTTTTTTTTACTTTGAGAGGGATAAAACAGGGCACAACCATAAATCACAGGAGGTAAAAGCAAGGTATAATTGTGTAGATTATTGAATATCTTATATTCAGGATTTATTTATTGTTGTCTCCTTGGTAGGCCCATTCAATGTGATCACCTTTAATTATATGGTGGTGAAGTCACATGACATTCATCTTCTCCAACACTAACAAAATTGGGTGACAAGCCATGAAGCCATCTAGATATGGCAGCAAGCTACTATTTGATTTGGTTTGGTTGTTTTTTGAGACAGAGTTTCTCTGTATAACAGGCCTAGATGTCCTGGAACTAGTTCTTGTAGATTCAACAGATTTTTAACCAAATCTAATAAAATAAACTTATAAATCTTGAGGCATAAAATGTGTACACAAACAAGTCTAATTTTTTGGCTGCTCTGCTTTGCTCTTTGTACATGAAACTCAACTTGACACTGATCATAGAGGAAGTATTTACATATGCCTGAATCTAGAGGAAGGGGAAAACAAGGCTCCAACTCTAGAAACAGCTTTTTAATGAAAGAGAACACCAAAAAAACATATGAGCTTTTGTTGAACACACTAGGATGGACAAACAAACTTTCTAATGATGTGTTCTGGAGAAATCAATGCACAAAAATTTCCCATGAGAATACTTTGTTATGAATTATATAGGCCTGAAGGGAAACTTCTAATTCCTAAGATAAGAGTTAACAGCATAATTTTAAGATATAGAAAAAAGATTTTTAGTAGGTCTTTTAGGCTTCTGCAGACAGGATAATAGCCCCTGGGAGATGGGAAGGAATAGGAGAGATTACATGGTATATTAGGTTGTTGGAGCCATACTAGCACACGCATGTGCAGGGGAAGACACAGCAAAAGCAGCTTCTTCAAGGAGGTGCAGTTGTCCTCCATGAAATTCCAGCAATCCTGGTGGAAAGGGAACCCCTTGTGAAGGGGAAAACATCTGCCAGGGTGTACCATGGACATGGGGGAATTCAGCAAGCTCTAGTGCTGAGGAGTGTCTGGGTACATGCTACAGAGACAAAAGCTCTAGATATTGCAGGGAGGAGCAGGAGTCTCTCCATTTTTGACTCCCATGTTGAAACAAGCATACAAATGGGAAACCTGTGGAGTTTAGGGAGAGAGGGCAGACAGAAACAAGCAGGCTTTGAAGCAAAGGAAACAAAGTATAAAGTGGAGAATTCCTTTTTATTTTTTCATCCCACACACCCATGCCATATCAGTAGCAACCTGCAACCTTTCCTGTGCTATAATGGCAGCCAACAGGAGATAACTATGATACCCCTTCCCCAACCTCTACTTCCCACCCCTCACTAATAATGAAGATCTATTGCTCTTTCCAGTATTCTGTGACTGCTACAACTGGATTTATTGCCCACTTCAGAATGCTTTGAGTACACCAAGGGGAATCTATTGCCCAGTTCTGGATGCTTAGGATGTTATATGAAACTTTATTGTCCTTATCTGGTTGCTTTGGATGCTTCCCAGGTGTCAGCTTGAGAATATAGCACTTTTCTCTGGATACTATGAGTATGATACAAGGTGAGATATCACTCCCATCTGGTATCTGGCAGTACTTTATGGGAAGCTACCATCCCCTTCTGGATGTTTTGGTGCTATATACTGCTCTATTGCCTTATCCTGGGAGTTTTGGGTACTGTATGTGGCTCTATTACTCTTTACTCTATGCAGATGGTACTGAATAGAAAGCAATCACCCATTTCTGAATGTTTTGCATAGTGCCCTCTTTTGTAATACTTGAATACTACTTAGAGTTCAAATGGTCTCTTCTGGGTACATTGAGTACTGCAAGTTGATCTATTGCCCTCTTCTGCATGTTTACTTACTGCTTAAGACCCTATCACACTCTTCTAGGTGCTTTGTGTACCCATCACTTTCTTTTGATTTCTTTGGGTACTGCATGGGGATCTAAATTTGAATATATCACCTCCTATTGGCTAATTTGGATATTGCAAAGAATTCTATTGCTGACTTCTGGATGCTTTGGGTACTTCATGGGGATGTTCATAAGGAATCTATCACTCTCTTCTGTGTACCTTGCACATATGTAGTAGGAGGCCAGACTGGACTACATGAAATCCTGCATAAAAATGAATAAATAACTAAATAATAAAAAGAAATTTCAAATAAATTAAAGTGACTCTACTGACTAATGGTTGCCACAGGGACTGTGTCATCCAGGTCAAAGTGATGTAACAAGGAGAGATGGAGCTGGGTCCTGGAGGAAGCACTGTACATGGCTGAAAGAAGCATCAGTAGCAGTGCAGAAGAAGACAGGTATGTGGGTGACCTACATGCCCTTGGTGGACCAAGTGTCAGAATCTCAGGTCTGAGTGCTGAGAGGTGAGGTGGTTGAAGACATCACAAATTCTCTATGATAGACATAGCAAGGCAGAGTGTGCCTACTGCCCCAGCAGTCAGGAGGCTCTGACTTCCAGGGAAGCCTGGGGCACAGAGGAAGACTCTGTCTCAAAATAAAAGGACTGTTGAAATGAGTTGAATGTGACCATAAGACTCATGTGGTAGAACTAGAGAACCCACTCCTGAAAGTTGTCCTCTAAACTCCACACATAAGCTGTGTCTTGCAAACACACAGATAAAGTAACAGTTGTTATGGGATATTTGATTGCACTGTGAAACTTTGAGACCGTGTTAATAAAATTAGCCTTGGATCAGGGTCAAAGCCAGTGACTAACTAGTTCACAGAAATTATCCATAGAGAAGACAGAGGAGTCAGGAAGACAGAAAAAAATGCACAGGAAAGAGTAGGGAGGTGCTTAGTGATTTGCAGTCTGTTTTGGTTTAGGGCCGGTGGAGAGATACTTCTCTTGGATCTCCAGCCAAAAGAGAAGGTCAGCTGGTTGCTTTTCAGCTTCTCTGATCTAACAGGTTTTTGATGTAGGTGTGTCTTCTATCAATCTGTTGATTTCATTGGTTAATTAATAAAGAAAACTGCGTGGCCTGATAGATTAGAACATAGTTGGGTGGAGTAGACAGAACAGAATGTTGGGAAGAGGGGAAGTGAGTCAGATGCAATGACTCTTCTCTCCGAGATGGAGCCAGCCACCAGGTCAGACATGCTGAATCTTTCCCAGTAAGACACCACTCATGGTGTTACACACATTACTAAATATGGGTTAAAGCAAGATATGAGAATTAGTTAATAAGAGGCTGAAACTAATGGGCTAGGCAGTGTTTAAAAGAATATAATTTGTGTGTTGTTATTTCAGGACATAAGCTAGCCAGGCGGCCGAGAGCTGGGCGGCGGGAAGTGGCCCACAGCCCTCACTACAGGTTTTCACCTCAGCATCTGACTCCTGAGTCTTTTTACTTACTAACGTAAGTAGAATGATGTGGATTTCCCCTATGTATGCTATGAATAGCATTGGTTAATAAAGAAGCTTCTTTGGGCCTATTGCAGTGCAGAATAAGACAAGGCAGAATTTCAAAGCAGATATATGAGGAAAGAGTAGGTGGAGTCAATGAGAAGCTAAGTAGCTGCCAAAGGAGACAGATGCCTGGGAAATTTACTGGTAAGCCAAGAGGCTCATGGTAAAATATAAAATGATAGAAATGGGTTGATTTAAGCTATAAAAGCTAGCTAGCAATATGCTCAAGTGATTGGTCAAGCAATGTTTTGATTAATACAGTTATTTTAGCCAGGAACAAACAAGCAGTCTCCCACTGCAATAGAAAGACAGACTTTGACAGTCAACTTTTGACAGTTGCAGCCAAGCAGGTGTCAATGTGACTCAAAATCCTGCCAGTGTGCTGTCTGAGAGGTGGGATGCTGACTGTGGGGCCACAGGGCACAGATATTAAATGAAATATCAGTAGACTCAGGTGTGGCCGCTAAGCAAGAGAAAAACATTTGTCAAATTTCTGTTTTAAATGTAGGGTCTCACTTTGTATATAAAATAAAATAAATTTTAAAGAGAAAGAAGAGATATGGGTTAGGAGACAGTTCACTATAATGTATGTAATCAGACAGATCTGAGTTTGATGCTCACATGTGACATATGGGCCAGACACATCCTGAGAACTTCACAGTTGGCCAACAATTTAAAAAAAGGCAAGCCCCAGGTGCAGTGAGAAACCCTATCTCAGTTAGGGTTTCTGTTGCTATAGAGACACTATGACCACCACAACTACTATAAAGGACAGAAAACATTTAATTGAGACTGTCTCACAATATCAAAGGTTTAGTCCATTATCATCAAGATTGGAGCATGACAGTGTGCAGGCATGGACACGATGCCAGAGAAAGAAGTTAAGAGTTCTTCATCTTGACCTTCAGTCAGCAGAAGTAGACTATGCTGAACACTGATGCTAAAAAGAAATCCCACACTACATCAGAATTAAATTAAAGGGTTATTTATTTAGGGGTAGACACATTGATCACAGTCCTCTGCTCAAATGGGGAACAGTAACTGAATTGAGCAGCTGAAAGAGAGATTGAACATGCACTCACATTCTTTATTTATTAATTTATTTATTTATTAAAATTTTCCTCCACCTCCCCTCCTCCCATTTCTTCCCACTCCACTTCTCCCCCTCCCTCTCCAGTCCTAAGAGAAGTCAGGTTGCCCTGACCTGTGGGAAGTCTAAAGTCCTCCCTCCTCTATCCAGGTCTAGAAAGCTGTGAATCCAAACAGACTAGGCTCCCAAAAACCCAGTACATGCAGTAGAATCAAAACCCAGTGCCATTATCATTGGTTTCTCAGTCAGCCCTCATTGTCAGCCACATTCAGAGAGTCCGGTCTGATCACATGCTCATTCAATCCCCATCCAGCTGGCTTTGGTGAGCTTCACACTGTCACACTGTCTCAGTGGGTGGATGCACCCCTCGTAGTCCTGACTTCTTTGCTCATGTTCTCCCTCCTTCTGCTCTTCATCTGGGCCTTGGGAGCTCAGTCCAACGCTCCAAAGTGGACTGTTTCTATCTCCATCCATCGCTGGATGAAGGTTCTATGGTGAAATGCAAGATACTCATCAGTGTGGCTATGAAATAAGGCCAGTTCAGGCTCCCTCTCCTCTACTGCCCAAGGACCTAGCTGGGGACATCTCCTTGGACACCTGGGAACCCCTCTAGAGCCAAGTCTCTTGCCAACACTAAAATGGCTCCCTTAATTAAGATATGTACTTCCCTGCTCCTATATCCACCTTTCCTCCATCTCAACCATCCAATTCCCCCAAGTTCTCCATAATCCTCCCCTTCTCCCTTCTCTCTCCCCATCTCCTCTTCCCCACACCCCAGCCCCAACCTCATGCTCCCAACTTTTGCCTGGCAATCTTGCCTACTTCCAATATCCAGGAGGATAAATACATGTTTTTCTTTAAGTTCACCTTATTAATTACATTCTCTAGGATCACGAACTATAGGCTCAATGTCCTTGTTTATGGCTAGAATCCACTAATGAGTGATTACATACCATATTCATCTTTTGGGGTATGGGTTATCTCACTCAGTAAACTGTTTTCTATTTCCATTCATTTGCATGCAAAATTCAAGAAGTCATTGTTTATTACCACTGAGTTGAAATCTAAAGTGTATATGGGCCACACATTCTTTATCCATTCTTCTATTGAGGGGCACCTAGGTTGTTTCCAGGTTCTGGCTATTACAAATAATGCTGCTATGAACATAGTTGAACAAATGCTTTTGTAGTATGATTGGGCATCTCTTGGGTATATTCCCAAGAGTGGAATTGCAGGATCCTTTGGTAGGTTGACTCCCAGTTTCCTGAGAAACTGCCACACTGATGTCCAAAGTGGTTGCACATGTTTGCATTCCTACCAACAATGGATGAGTGTTCCCCTTACTCTACATCCTCTCCAACATAGGTTATCATTAGTGTTTTTGATTTTAGCCATTCTGACAGGTGTATCTCAAAGTTATTTTGATTTGCATTTTTCTGATCGCTAAGGAGGTTGAGCATGACCTTAAGTGTCTTTTGGCCATTTGAAATTCTTCTGTTGAGAATTCTCTGTTCAGTTCAGTACCCCATTTTTAATTGGGTTATTCATAATATTAATGTCTGGTTTCTTGAGTTCTTTATATATTTTGGAGATCAGGCCTTTGTCTGATATGAGGTTGGTGAAGATCTCCCATTTAGTAGGTTGCCTTTTTGTCTTAATGACAGTGTCCTTTGCATTACAGAAGCTTCTCCATTTTAGGAGGTCCCATTTATTCATTGTTGCTCTTATTGTCTGTGCTACTGGGGTTATATTTAAGAAGTGGTCTCCTGTGCCCATGTGTTGCAGACTACTTCCCACTTTTTCTTCTATCAGGCTCAGTGTGGTCAGATTTATATTGAGGTCTTTAATCCATTTGGATTTGAGTTTTGTGCATGGTGATAGATATGGATCTATTATCATTCTACAAGTTGACTCCAGTTATGCCAGCACCATTTGTTAAAGATGCTTTCTTTCTTCTATTGTATAATTTTAGCTCCTTTGTCGAAAATTGGGTGTTCATAGGCTTGTGGCTTAATATCTAGGTCTTCAATTCGATTCCATTGACCAACATCTCTGTTTTTTTGCCAATACCAAGCTGTTTTCATTACTGTAGCTCTATTGTAATAGAGTTTGAAGTTAGGGATGGTAATGCCTCCAGAAGTACTTTTATTGTACTTGTTTTGGCTATCCTGGGTTTTTTGTTTTTCCATATAAAGTTGATTATTGTTCTCCCAAGGTCTGTGAAGAATTTTGTTGGGAATTTGATGGGGACTGCATTGAATCTATAGATTGCTTTTGATAGAATTGCCATTTTTACTAGGTTGATCCCCCCAATCCAGGAGCAAGGGAGATCCTTCCACTTTCTGGTTTCCTCTTCAATTTCTTTATTCAAAGATTTAAAGTTCTTGTCAAATAGATCTTTCACTTCCTTGGTTAGAGTTACCCCAAGATACCTTATGCTATTTGTGGCTATCATGAAAAGTGATATTTCTCTGATTTCCCTCTCTGCTTCTTTGTTCTTTGTGTATAGGAAGGCAACTGATTTTTTTGAGTTGATCTTGTATCCTGCCACATTACTTAAGGTGTTTATCAGCTGTAGGAGTTCTTTGGTAGAGTTATTGGGGTTGCTTATGTACACTATCATATCATTTGCAAATAACGAAAGTTTAACTTCTTCCTTTCCAATTCAAATCTCCTTGATCTTCTTATGTTATCTTATTGCTATTGCTAGAACTTCAAGCACTATATTGAAAAGGTATAGAGACTGTACAGCCTTGTCTTGTTTCTGATTTTAGTGGAATGGCTTTAATTTTCTCTCCATTTAATTTGATGTTAGCTGTCAGCTTACTGTATATTGCTTTTATTATATTTATGTATGAACATTGTATCCCTAATCTCTTCAAGACCTTTATCATAAAGGGATTTTGAATTTTGTCAAATGCTTTTTCAGCATCTAATGAAATGAGTGTATCATTTTTTTCTTTCAGTTTATTTATATGATGGATTACATTGATAGATTTTCATATGTTAAACCAGCCCTGCATCTCTGGGATGAAGCCTACTTGATCATAATGGATAATTTTTTGGATGTGTTTTTGGATTCAGTTTGCCAGAATTTTATTGAGAATTTTGCATCGATGTTTATGAGTGAGATAGGTCTCTTTCTTGGTTGAGTCTTTTTGTAGTTTTGGTATCAGGGTAACTGTAGCTTCATAAAAGGAGTTTGGCAATGACTCTTCCGTGTCTATTTTATGAAACACATTAAGGAGTATAGGTATTAGCTCTTCTTGAAAGTTCTTGTAGAATTCTGCATTAAAACCATCTGGTCCTGGGCTTTTTTTGGTAGGGTGTTGTTGCCTTCCTTGGTTTGTGGTTTTAGTTCTAGTACTTTTTGTAAGGCTGGGTTTGTGGCTATGTATTGTTTAAATCTGTTTTTGTCCTGGAATATCTTGTTTTCTCCATCAATGGTGAATGCAAGTTTTGCTGGATATAATAGTCTGAGCTTGCAAACTCTTAGTTTCTGCAGCACATCTATCCAAGACCTTCTGGCTTTCATGGTTTCCATAGAGAAGTCAGGTGTAATTCTGATAGGTTTACCTTAATATGTTACTTCACCTTTTTCCTTTTCAGTGCTTAATATTCTTTCTTTATCCTGTATGTTTTGTGTTTTGATTATTATATGGTGAGGGAATGG